>NC_138227.1:29729918-29962418 GCF_964197995.2 Scardinius erythrophthalmus | reverse complement strand
GTGGGTCGCCATATACTTCAAGAGCGGAAAGAAGAAGAAAAAGAACATGAACAACAACAACTCTTTTTGTAAAGGAAATTCATGCATAGAGAAAATGTATATTTGTTCAACTATGCACAACCATACAACCTTTCAAGCGTTTAAATAGATTTTTCACCCAATTTGGTGAACTATGCCTTTAAGCAAAAAACTCTTAGTTCAAAGATTTCTGAAGATCAATTTCAATCAATTGTCTACAATCTTTTTATATTGACTAATAGTCATATTTTTGCATGCCCTGCATGTTTTGTTGTTGTGGACTTTACAAATAAACACTGATAATGTAGGTCTTTTAAATATTAACCTTTTTTAGAGAGAATTGTTTCCTGGTCCACGTTTGTAAGGGTAACAATGCTGCGTAGACTTTGTACAGCGAGACTGGGGGATTACCGTACAGACTGTGTACATTGGACTTACACAAACTTATGAGGCATTACAAAACAAACACACTCACTTTAACATCAGCAGAGGAGTGAATGCCTTGACAACCAAAGTCTCTTTCTCACACACACACCCTCTGACTCTTAAAATTCACACCAAACAGTCATTCTATTAAAAAGATGTGACAAATTCCAGAACAGCACATATTCGCACTGACACGTACACTCACAAACAGTTACAGACCACTGCAAAAATCAAACACCACACCAGAGCAGAGAGTGTGACTTAACCCAAAAGACAGAACTGGTTTCTGGATGATCGTCTACTGTTAATTTGTCAAGTCGCTAATATGTTGAGCTTAAAACGAGCCTTGTGCCTCAGACATCACACATATAGGCCTACATTGACACACACACTAGTGCACTGCTCAATTTACAGTGCAATTTCAAAAGAAATAATAATTGTCTTAATAAACATCTTTCTACGAAGTTGAACTCACAATTGTGACTTTTTTTCACAGAACTCTGCATGTGTATATGGTCAGGTCAGGTGTTTAAAAACTCAGAATTCCCAATTGTGACAAATAAAGTCAGATTTGTGACAAAAATCTGAATTGTGAGTTATAAACTCAGAATTGTGACAAATAAAGTCAGAATTGTGAGATATAAACTTTATTTTCTGTAGCAGAAATAAGCTTCCATAATCTTCCATAATTAGTACCAGAGATTGGAAAATATTCAGTGTTACTGTAGTCCGATTCAAGATTCACAGTTGTTTTTGTTTAATCCCCCCAAAAATGGGAAGGATACACTCTCAGAAAAAAAGGTACAAAACCTGTCACTGGGACAGGTACCCTTTAAAAAGGTTCTAATATGTAACCTTTAGGTTCTAATATACACTTTTGGTACCAATATGTACCTTTATGCACTCTTTAGATACAAAGGTGTACCTTTTGAAAGCCCCAGTGACAGCTTTTGTGTCTTTTGTGCCTGAGAGTGTATCAGATCCACGAACAAATGATCAGAATCATATCGCACAACTAGAGTAGTCCGATTCTTGAGTAAAATACTCTTATTTACTGGTTCTTTGTAGTGAATCTAAAATATATTGTGCAACCACAAATGACTCTTACGAGCTGGTTCTTTCAATGAATCATTTAATGAAAGGTGTGTTCGATTTGAAGGGGCGCAGACCGATCGGTGTATGACATCAAAGTACGGAGAGAGCAAAAGACTGCTCTGTATGTTTTCGAATCGCTCCCGCGATACTTTGACGTCATACACTGATCGGTCTGCACAGCACTGCTTCAAGTTGAACACACCTAAAGACTCACCGATTTGACGAATGCTTCACTGACAGAACTCTGTGAGAGCGATTATTGAATCTGACTCACTATACGAGCTGCATGTTATCATTTATTTCAATGACGTGCTCGCTAATATTTTTATAGGGAGCGCTTTTTATCTATGATCACAAATTTACAATGCAAATCCAACATTTAAAAGAACTCAAAAAGAAAGAATCAATTTAAGATATAATAATATCATGCAGAGTTAAGCACACATTTTCTTCAGATGTTTCTAATTTTATCTTCAGCAGAGTTAAGTAAATGTATGTAAATGACAAAAGAAATCAGCTGTGCTTGACTTTACGCAAATATGAAAAGACAGAATTAATTTGTTCAGCCACTTAAAACAGCTCTCTGGAAAAACAGGTGAGGCATATGCATAATACAATCATTAATCATGTTACATAAAATGCAAAATATGCTGTTGCCTACCTCATGCCTAGGACTTCACACAATGTTGGGTTCAATGAGAGAACCTGTAAATGGAGATCTGCACACCAAGGACCTTTTCTGGAGACCAGACTAAAATATCTAAAACAATAAGGCCTATTGACGTGGAGGTACCATTACACAAAAGCAAAGGTCTTCAGTTGTAGCAATACCTAATATATAGACATATTTGTCAACCAAAAGCAACTGATAATAAGATGGCTATTAAGATAAAGTGAACATTCATGTGATCTCAATATGGCTGCCACCATAAAGTGGGACCGTCCTTAAAACAGCTTTTTATAGGCCACTGATCTCGCATGAGAGTACTTTATCCAAAAGACTTGGCCAAAACTACAATTAATTTCATGTTTGTGTGTCTAAAAGGCAAGAGCCATTTGAAGCATATGTAGAGAATATGTCTGATTCATTGCAACGTGTATAAAGGTGTGCAGATGAAAGTGATTTCAGTTTCATTGTTTATGGGTTTACGTACGACTGTCATGACAATAATAGAGCAGGTCATCTTTCAACATCATAGTGGCATCTTCAATCCTGAAATCTACAAAGCTCAAACTCAACAACAAAGTTGCAAATAAGAAAATCACGATGTGATTTCGTCATTCAAATTTTACAGAATGGTCAATTTGGTCTCAGTAATGCAAATACACACGGCATTCATAAAGATGCTCATGAAAACACGCATGTAATTCTCAGAACAATTAAACACAGTGAACAATTAAACCAGTTTCTCGAGACTGCTTTGTTATTTACCTCAGGGCAAAATCATGTGCTTTCAGTCTCTCTCTCTCTCTCTCTCTCTCTCTCTCTCTCTCAGAAAATCTCTAGGATTAGTACTGGTGTATAAGCCATTAAAATACACTAAATGGTTATCTTACTATGACTATAGGACTTGTTTGATAGTCAAATCTATCACTGCTGTCACTCATTTTTACCATTAAACTGAAAAGAATCCATCTAAGAAATGTCAAACATATCAAGTATAGCCTACATAAGCCTCTTAAAGCAGGGTTTTAGTGTTGTTACTATTGTAAAACTGCTGTTAAGATTTCATTTGAGGTTTTATCTTCACTCTTAAAAATAAAGGTTCCAAAAGGGCAGTTTTGCAGTGATGCCAATATTGGTTCCCAAGAACCTTTCATTGAACAGTTCTTATGATTCATTTTTTTTAACCTTTTTAGATTTTAAAGAAACTTTTGCGTAACGGAAAGATTCCATGGATGTTGAAGGTTCTTAAACCATCATTTTTAAGAGTTTTGCACAGTACATGCAACTCAAGTAAAATGTAGAGGGTTAATTCAGTTGAGCTAGACTTCATAAACCGTAGCAAACTGTTTTACAACATTCAGGGAACAATTAGTACACTCTGTTTAGACCCACTACATTTGCTAGGTTATGAAAATGCAAACATATCAGTTTCAGCATACATTGTGTTTCAAAACCAGTATTCAAACAATGTGCACTGTTACGACATAATGATGTTGAAATGAGAGATGTTCTCCTTCAAAACAAATTGGACACTTTTGTTATCATGATATCATGATGACTTTCAAGTAGACCACATTAAAATGAACATGAAATCCGCACACACTTATAGTTCATGAAAGGTTTTCTAGTTAAAATAAAATCAGAAATGTAAATGATTCTCACTTTCTTGTTGTTCTGAAGATGAAGACAGCTTTTTCTTTCTCATTGAGCGGTAAAAGCGTGAATTCCTGCGAATTGGAGCTCTTGTCAACGTCTCGTCATCTTCATCGTCATCCTCGCTGGGCAGACGGGCCACTGGCGTCTGAGTTTTGGTCGGTACCTCTTGAGGTTTATGTCCCCATCTCATTCGGAACAGGGCTGTCATCGCCATCCGCTATCTGAAACAAGATCCAGCCGTTCATGGAATAATCCCCATCGGTCTTGCACAGGAGGAATTCCAATCCAGACTGGATCCAAAAGTTCAGGTTCCCAAAGACAAAATCCCACAGTCACAGAGTTATGCACCCTTTCTAGATAATCAACTCTCTCATTCTTCTTCTTTCGCCTCTTTCTTTTTCCTCTGCCTGAGGGGTTGGCCTGTTAGTGACTTCAGAAGTTTAAAGTCTGTGTTTCTCTCTCGCTCCCTGAATAATGTCCTGTCTAACAAACCTGTCCTCTGGCCCTCTGTGTCAAAGTTCTTCCCCCCTCCCTCTCATTCATTCTCTTCGGTCCAGCCTCCCCGTCCCGCCCTCTTTTCCTTCCCTGTGTCACTTGCGTTCTCCCCTGAGCGCATAACTTCTTGCCCCATGCATGTGCGTATAAAACAGGAAAAGTCAGTCATGTCAAACAGCAGATCTTGTATTTTGAGTTGTCAGTTTGCTAATATGAAAACACACACCTCACCCATGATGTCTCATCAAATGACACATCAAGACATGACATGTGGAAAAAATATGTATGTAAATATATATATATGTATATGTGGTGGCCACAAATTAACAATTGGTCCACATTCGTTTTAAGTAACATTTGCACACAATAATAATCTGTTCCCTCATTTTACGAAATCGTGGCCCTGTTGGAATAATTTGTTCCCTTGTTGAAGTTAAATCAAAATGAGGGAACGAATTAGTTCAACATGGCCACAATTTAATAAAACGAGGGAACGATTTTTTAACTATAGCCTGTATTTATTTTTGTCCACATGTCATGTGCGGGGCTCCATATAATTTTGTAGGATTGGATTTTTTTTAAAGATCTTGATTTATTTGAATATATTTTGATGTTTATTTTACTTTGGCTAATATTTTGTATTATTATGCATCTAACAAAGCTTAGTGTGGTTTATGCTTAAAACAAGAATAAAAAAACAACTTTATCAACTAAATTTATCTTTAAGAATGTTGAGGTGTTTTTCCTGGAAAACAAGACAAAAATACTGATTAAAAATTATATGTCGTGAATACTAAAATTACAACAACAACAACAACAACAACAAAAAATTGTCAAAAAAATACTAAAATGTTTGACAAATAAAAAAAATAGTTAACCAGTATTGTTTTAGTAATATTTATTGATATTTTGAGTTTTAATTTTAGTTTTAATTTTAATTCATTATTAGTTTTTATTAGTTATTACAAATATATCTTATATATTTAATTTATTTTTTATTTCAGTTTTATCCATTTGTCAAACTCATTTTATTTCAGTTAGTTGCCAAAGCAACATTTCTAATTTTGATTCAAGTTTTTCATCTAATATTTATATTTTATTTTATTCCAGCTTTATTTCAATAAATGAAAATGGTTTTAATAGTTTTAGTCGTAAACAATAACAATGTACTCGCCACTGTAGTCAACATTCTTTGTAACACCCTGTTCTCTACAGTCAGCTGACTACTCAGGGTTAAAAAGTTCTCTCTCTCTCTCTCTCTCTCTCTCTCTCTCTCTCTCTCTCTCTCTCTCTCTCTCTCTCTCCTGCTAGACCAAAAACACTCCATCTAATCCCATTGTGCTCCTGCTGATTAACACGCATTGACACGTATACAAAAGCATGGGGACACACACACACAGGGAGAGAGAGCAGAATATGGGCTGTGCATGTAACCACAAACATTGACAGAAATGCAATCCTAAAATTTCCATGAAAGCACAAAATTTAGACACGCGCACATGAAATGACACGCAGCAAGCACAGACATCAATTAGGCAGGACCGTGTCATGCAAGCTTTAACAAAGAAAAGAGAAACGCCTCCTACTATTAACTAGTCAAGTCAAAGATCAGTATTACATTACAAGGAGAAAGAGCATGCATACCTGAGAGAGAAAAAAGGATTTTGGGACTTCTGTGTGTGTTTCTAATCTAACCGTATCTGCGGGGCCAAAATTGCTGAATAATGTAAGTTAAGTCAAATCTGTCAAACAAAATTTGGAAAAAGTTCAAAAGTTATTATTTAAAATCTAAAAATGTTTTTCTTTTTTTTTTCTTTTTAGCAGTAAGATTTGGGTTTGCATTTTGACTTAACCATATTTTAGATCTGTTTTAGTTCTGTTTGTTGTTGTGCAGATAGCTAGGTGAATTTGTGTGTGCCGGAGTATTCAGAGGAAGGGGGTGTATAAACAAAGCCTTCTGTCGTTATTGAGTTTTCGGGATGGAATGTGGATTCGCTGAATCCTCGGAATCCTGTGGTTGCGTAACGCCAGTAGAAAGAGCGCAGTTTCAATGTGACAGGCGCTCCTCTCTCTAATAAGCTTCACCTGTGAAGAACAGGTGTGCGGCTATAAACACTGCCCAGCCTTGTCTAGGATCATCAGCAGTGCGATCGAAGTCCGTGTGGCCTGTCGATAAGAGATTTGCCTCTAGAATGCTTGTTCAATAACTGTGTGTGAACAAATATTGTTTGTGCTGTTGCTCTAGTCTTTCGTATATCATTTGCTAACATGATAGTTTTTAATTATTTCATATAATTTTAGATATTTAAAGGAGAAATGTATTTCAGTTAATCATAAAATGGCCCTGATATGTCACTAGACATTAAGAAATCATGTTCATTTCAAATACTTATATCACTGACAATAGTAGTCCGGCCAGGATATTGCCATTTAAAAGTGAAGTTGCAGCCCTCAACTGATGTTGATGTTGTGTTTTGGCCTCACCCTCCACCTATCTACCAATCACGAAGTCAGTAGTGTTTCGGCATCCGGCCGGGTTGTCAGCTCTGCTATAGTTACCACAGCTGCAGCTACAAACGTGTCGGATAAAAAATGTCAAACGTTACGAAACCTAAAAGATCTCGTTATGATTCCGAAATATATGTGGTTAGAATCCGAATTGCGGATCTATGCACACTCTACCGGTTAATATTGCCCACAAGCCATTGCGTTAAATGAGGATTCGATTAGAACATAGGCCGTTTCTAAATACGCGTTCTTTAGCGATCTTGCATCCTAGTGTTCTTGTAGGCTACCACGTCATCATTACTGTCAACTAGTCCAATTCCAATACTCAAGAACGCAAGTACAGTGAGCGCATTAAAGTACCCGGATGTGTTCTTGATATCGAGGATGCATCGAATGCAGACTTGAGAGAATCAAATCAAACAAGTCCCCCTGTGGTAAAAATCAAGTTTTTAATGTTGTTTATATGTCTGTGTGGTGTTTTTAATATGCTTTAAGACAAACCATGTGCAAATTCATAAGTCAACACTATTGTTGAGTATTTTCTCCTTAAAACTGCAGTGAACCAAAGACAGTCTCAAAAACGAGGTTTGAAATCGCTGGTGTTTCTGACGTCACAAATTACCTTGTAACCAATCAGATCAACGTGTGATCATCAACGAGTGGATCTCTGAGCTGCTGTGAGTGAGTGGAGGCGGAGCTCATTTGCATATTCATAGAACCACGTATACTAAATGAGGCAAGGGTGTAGAGTTACATTCAAGCTATTTCAAGGCACAAAGAAAAAATGTTCAAGGAAAAACTTAAATATGTAATTTTCGTGATCAAAGATGAGATTTAAGGGATAAAATTATTGACTACAGGGGGACTTTAAAACATTAAAAATCCCAGAAGATATCACAGGTGGGTGACGTATGGAAGCCTGGAAGCTTGTTCACATTCAATAGAAACAGCCAGACATCTATGAATTAGAAATACAAACACAGAATATAGTGTTAAAAACTACAAACATGGCGGATGTGTGAGACCGACGGTTAGAGAGGTTTAAATAAAGGGTTTTGAGTGATTAATAATCAGTAGCCTATCTAAACTGACGAAAATTTATTAATTCACTGTTATCCATAATATATTTCATCTAACAGCATTGTGAACTTTTATTCATTAACTTTTAATGCATCATTAAGTGAACACATGAGGAGAGTTCTCTGCATGAAAAACCCACAACTGGCAGATCAAAGTGCTACTATATTTCTCTCCGATACAGGAAATTAAACTAAATAGAATGTGGAGAATTTTAACTGTAAGATGATTGACAGGGCAGGTTAGAGGCCCACTGAAGTGCCTTGAAACGCAAAGCATTATTCAATGTGTTGACATAATTTCCACTGAAACAGGAAGACAGGGCGGGACATATCAAACAACCCCTCCCCTTTTTTAGAATAGCCAATAGCGTTTAGTTTATATATCACAGCTCGGCCAGAGCCGTTGAGCTCAGTAAAGCCGCAGTTTCCTCCTATATCACTTTAAAATATAGCATTCTGTGCAGAATTCAAATGGGTCCGATTCGTTTTGTGGTCTGTGCCGACTTGTGCATATGATCCACTCAGTGCTGTCGTGTCTCTGGACCGGAGCAGACTGTGTGTGCGCTGAGGTGGTTCACATGACACTAATGTGGGACCAGACTTCATTTGCCATTAACTTTTAAATGCATTAATATGAGGAGAGTCTCCGCATGAAAGACCCGCAACTGCAGATCAACGTGCTTCTGCATTTCTTTCTGATACGGAATGAAATATGGAGTATTTTAACTGTGATATGATGATTGACAGGACAGTTTACTATGTAAGGATGCGACAGAGAGCAACCATTAAAGATGCAATGGTATGACGTGATAGTATGTCGCAAAGCTTGTCTACTCTTCTGCAAACACACCAACGCTATCTCACGACCAATTCGTACGAATTCGTACGAATGATAAAAAGTTGGCTAATTCATACGAATTTGTACGACCTCACTCGTACGAATTTGTACGATTTTTCTAAACCCACGTGATGGGTAGGTTTAGGGGCGGGGTCAGGGGTAGGTCATTTGTATGAATTTATACAAATTGGGCAATACTAATACTAATTCGTATGAGTGAGGTCGTATGAATTCGTTCGAATTAGCCACCTCGTAGAATTTGTACGTTTTCCCGTGAGATCAGGTTGAACACACTCTAAAGTATGTACTTTTTCTTCACAAAAACAGTAAATACTTTTAGGCCGTAGTATAAAGTAGGCTAAGCAGGCGAATTGAGACGCAGCTTCAGTGTCTATGTATAAAGTAGGGGCGGCATGCTGTAGATTCAAGAGAGCATTTGATTGGACAGAAAATCTGATGAACCTGGGGCACGTTCAAGCTCAAACCGTAGCACAACGTTTTGCTACAGTTTCCGGGTTGAACAACATGTTTCCTGGAAACAGTTTCCTCTTGTTTGGTGGGTGTGACAAAAATGTCAGCCCAGCCAACAAAAACATGTATATAAACTACGCGGTATTAAAGAGACAGCTCACACAATATGGGTCCAAGTAAAGTCGTTTACAAATGTGTCCGCTGCAGCTCGGTATACGCAACAATTGAATAGAAGAAATGTTTGTCTTTTCATCCTGAAATGCGAGGCAAATGTTGGATCACAATAATTAGGAACAACAGTTTCCACAAATCCTTTCACTTGATTGGGACGTTCTCTTATTCTTGACGGCAAGGGCAGTGACTGTAACATCAAGCGTATTTTATTATTTTATTATATTAAACACGTATTTATACCGATTTCATCAGTCTCCGAATATTCTTCAAAAAGAACACAAAGAATGGCCTTCTCAGCTGCTGTAGTTGCAACTCTTGCATCATCAGAACTGGGTGTTCACTATGGTTCAACGCACCACCGTTTCCGTTTAAAAAATGTTTTGCAACTTTTTTATTTTTTTATTGCATAACACATTTGTTACAATTTGCCGAAAAAAGAAATTGATCTTGTAATACAAAAATCATTTAGATACAGTTCACGTTTTCATAAGGAATAAAAAAAAAAAAAAAAAAAACACATCAGCCAATAGAGAATTGAGACAAATATCATATAAGTAGCCTAACAAATAATCTGTATAAAAATTATAAACAACATAAAAGTACACAGCCAGAGTATCAGACAGTAAATATCAGTTAAATTAATTATAAAGTTAACTTAGATAAGTATTGCTGGAAGTGAGAGACAGTATTCTGAATGATTATATACAGTGCCGGCCCAAGCCTTTTGGGGGCCGTAAGCAGAATTTGATTTGGGGGCCCCCTCCCACCACGCGGAGTCACCTGTGCTTGACGATTATTGACACAATGTCACTCTATAATGTTACATTATAAATTAATACAATGAGGTTATGTATTAATACAAAATAAATACTTAATAAAAAATAGATACTTAAAAATGTTTTAACTTTTTCTTTACTCTTTTACTAACTCTTTGAAACTTCTGAAAAAAATTGTCACAAAACATATTAAAAAAACTTATTTGCAAAATATCCTCCAACGTTTTGCAACACTTTGCAGTTTGAACGATGTCTTGTATGAACATAACGGAGTATGTTTTTATGTTTCCACTGTTCGATCGCACCCGCGCCTCTCTCTCACACACACACACACACACACACACACACACACACACACAACAACAACAACAACATATTTAAGCATTGCAATCTTGACATCGCAGCCTGTTCGTTATAGCCTTAATAAAATATAATAATAAAATAGTCAACCTAAAATATAAAAATTACACTGCTCTGTTTAAATAAGCCTACAATTCGTATTCAGCGCTGCGTAGCCTAAGCAACGCTCCACTGTGATGTTTCCAAGCACATTTTTGCGCATGTGAAGATAATGATTTTTTTCCCCTCGATATTGGAACGTGGGTGAAGTACAAAGAAGCCTATAATAAAGAATAGTTTACCATCCAAATCCATCGCGACGAATGTTAAACATTTTGATTCTAGAGAGAGATACGTGAGCCCAACGCCGCTTTCACTTTCGCTTTTAAATTATTTCGTTTTGGCTTGTTTTTAGTTATTTTTTTTATTATTGTTCTGTTCTGAATATCATTAAATTTAAAGGATAAATCATTAATCAAATCAAATTTTTGTGACATGGCTTAACATTACCGTGACTTTGCGCACGAATTGTCTATGCACGCGAGGTTATGCGCATATGACTCAAACACTGGCAGACACAGCAGCAGTTGTAGGCAGGTATATTGATCATGAAATCTGAATTTTCTTGTCTTGAATTATTAATCCATTCATTCATTTATGTCACTTGTTTAATTTACTTAATATGTAAAAAATAAATAAAAAAAATAATCGCTTGGGGGCCCCCTGGTGGCGAGGGGGCCCCAAGCAGCCGCTTAGTTCGCTTATGCCTCGGGCCGGCCCTGATTATATAGGCTATTCTAAATGCAAATTGTGTCATGGTTTTGGATCAAACGGTGACAGGATGCAAGTAACTGAGAGACAAAGCGATCCGTTATGACAAGTAGGCTATGTCCCAAAGTTTGCCTACTATTCTTTTACACACTCAAAAAGTTTCTTCACAAAAGCAGTAGGCTACATAGGCTACTTGTTGTAGAGCATAGTAAGTGTGCACAGCAATGGTTTTGCGAGTCAGTAAGCGGAACTTGAGATCTGTCGTCATCTGGTGTTGAGGTTTGGTAGCCTACTTTGGCACACTATTGCACTACTGTACCACTTTACTACAGAGTTCCGCATTTATGCTGTCTTGCTGCCGTGAATGAAATCTGAATGTTGCCAATTAGAATGAAGTCAAAATGGTTATTCGGTCTTTTTATTTAGCTATAAAGTTATTTTATTGTCCCTTGTTAGCTGGGTTCCAACTTTGACATCTCAAATATATTGGGTCAAAATTTCAATTGGGCACAAAGTGACTACGTATTGGTCGGTGTAAGTGTTGGCACATTTTTTTTGGCTTCTCATTTCACTAAACCCACAAACAGCGCGCGTGAGCGCTTCTGATAGTTTCTCTTTTGTCTGATAAAACTCACCAGTTTCTGTCTGACAGCACAGTTGGTCTGCAGCGGAAACAAAAGAAACAGAACTCATCCAACAGACACGCGATGCTGCAGAGACATTTTTCACAAATCAACTCCCGCGAGGATGTACAACCTGCCCTGAAGTCTGGATAACGGCGGACACCACCGGGACAACTCATTTGCTAATCCTGGGAATGACCTCCAACCATTCATGTAAGTAACACCGCTAGTAGTGCGTTCATTACAACAATTTACTGGTAACCGCAGTTTCCGATTAAATTAAGCGATAGCGGTACGATTGTAATAATCTCAAGACCGTTTTTCCATTCTGACATGTTGGCTTATTTTACTACAGTTAAAAACTTGATAATTATTTGCTGGAAAATAAAAATGATATAGTCATAGCATCTGTCACATTAATTTCTGTAGTCTAATTTCTACTTGATTTTTATGAGTTTCAAGTTAGGCTACTGGATTTTCTTCATCAGTAATTCAATTCAAAGTGGTAAACGTATAAAATAAAAAGGCTAAGGGTTCAAGTTTAATGTGGTTATTGAACAAAAGAAGAAAAGTATAGGGAAAAAAAACACAGAAAAAAATCCCAAGGAGACCACATTTCCATTTGCCGCCTTTTATCGTGATATCATCACAGAATTTCCAGCAATCGGTGTTTGATCTGACAGATCGCAGATCTACACAGATCTAACCTACTTCTGGAGACATTTGACCTGTGTCTTGTGTTCGGATGGAAAGCAGCCCTCTTGAATCTTAAGTTAATCTTAGTCATTTGACCAATTTATACATTTAAATCACTTTTAAAAACTGACCATGTTTCTCCGTGATAACTCTGTATTTTAATAGTGATATAGACCCGGATGCGGTTAGTTCCAGCCAAGGCTATTTGCATGTATTTTCATAAATTGTTTGTTTTAGATCAGATGAGACAAGGGATAAGAGTTTCATCTCTCTTTACACCTCAGGGTTGGTAGGCCTACTCGCAGCAAAATTCAATAATTCTGCTCAAATATGTTTAACTTGAATTATAACATTATAGGCTATGTTAAATGTGACACTTTATTTCGATAGTCCACTTTAGACATTCTACTAAGTATTAGTAACTTTCAACTACATGTCTACTACCAGTCATTAGAGTATTAGTAGACTGACTGCTTAATATCGGCTAACACTTTATTTTAACACCCACAACAAACATTCTACTGACTATAAGTAACTTTTCAAGTACATGTCAACTTATTCTACTAACCTGAACCCAACACTCTCTTCTAATACTTAAGGAGTTAATTGACATGTTGGCTACTTGCACAGTTACGTAGAATGTCTAAAGTGGACTATCGAAATGAAGTAACTTTTTGAATACTGTATATTCAAAAAACATTATTCAGGATAGACAATGCAGGGAAGTTAAAAACTTTAGAATGCTGTTCTGAAAAAGAAACCTCCAGGCTCAGTATTTAAAACCATATTGAAAATTGGCACATAAAATATATGACACAAACAATTTTTACACTAAAGTACTATCAGCTAGGTAAATGTGTTAAATCTAGGTAGCACATTTAGCCAGGGAGGAAAAACATTAAAGGATGTGCTGCCACCAAAAACCTCAAACCTTTAAATGGCACGAATACGTGGGTAGAGCATCCCGAGAGGTTAGCCAGGCACTAGTTTCGGCAAACATGAGTAAACTAAAACCATGATGTCACTAGTGTACATATATCTTGTTCTGTCACATGTGCCGTTTACATCCCCAAAAAATGGTTTCTGTCTTGATTTCATTAACATGTCTAAATATTAAAGACAGACACTTGTGTTTCAACAGTGTTTCCGCCTTTAATGAAGTCAAACCCAAAGAAGTTTGCTTTTTAGAAGAACAATCAACATATTGAAATGAAAAACACCATCGTCATTTTTGTTCATGAAAGCAAATAAAAACTGTATACTGTGGGCTCATAATAGGTGCAGTGTTGGTCCATAATAATTCATTAAATAATTCATAAAATCTGCTATACAAACAATGAGCCATATAACAGACCATTTTTGCACATTCAGGCAGACAGTGTTGATTGTAGTGTAGGTGTGTTTGTATTAATGTAATTATGATCTGTACAATGAGGTGTCACTACATGGAATATTTGCAATGTTAGAATTGAATGTCAAAACGATTGAATTGATCAGTAATCTTAATCATAAACATCACATACCAGTTACAGTATCATCGTACTGAACATTTACATGATTTCCCCCTTTATATGTTTTCACCAAGTGTAAAAAGATTTGCAAGAATTTGCAGTATAAATAGAATAAATGGTGGGAGATACTCTTTGCACCAAGTGTGAAAAACAAGAAGTAACATCTTGTTTACAATAAGTGCCATTTGTAATATGTTGAAAAAGAGTGTCTCACTTGTGAGGTACAGACAGTAATCTTCTTCTGAAAAAAGATGAACATTCTGCCATCCGATTACTCACCGTTTGTTCCAATATATGACTGACGTTCTCCGTGGAACACAAAAGTAGATGTTTTTTTTTTGGCAAAATGTTCTTTGCACTACAGTGGTCAACTTTAGGGGGATTTAAAAGCAGATGTGATGCTTATTGTATATTTTATTACAAAAAAACACTTAACTCTTCCGTTAAAATGTGTAACTCTTCTGTTAAAATCATAATTTTTACAGCTATTTTAGAGTTATGGCCTTGCATTGTCATAGCTGTCAAATTTTATATACACTAATGCTCTCTTCTGTTCACCAAGGCTGCACTTATTTTACAAAATATAGTTAAAAGAGTAATATTGCGAAATATTATTACAATATAAAATAACTGTTTTGAATTTTAAAATGTCATTTATTCCTGTGATCAAAGCTGAATTTTCAGCATCATTATTCCAGTCTTCAGTGTCACATGATCCTTAGGAATCATTCTAATATGATGATTTGATGCTCAAGAAACTGTGCTGCTTCATATTACTGGAAACTGTAATACCTGTTTTTTTCAGGATTCTTTGATGAATAGAAAGTTCAAAAGAACAGCATTTATTTGAAATAGAAATCTTGGTAACACTTTACAATAAGGTTCAACATTAGTTAACTACCTTAGTTAACATGAACTAAGAATGAACAATAATTCTACAGCACTAATTAATCTTAGTTAATATTAATTTCAACATTTACTAATACATTATTAAAATCAAAGGTTGTATTTGTTAACGTTAGTTAATGCACTGTGAACATGAACAAACAATGAACAGCTGTATTTATATTAACTAACATCAACAAAGATTAATACAGTAGCAAATGTATTGCTCATTGTTAATTCATGATAGTAAATACATGAACTAATGTTGACTAATGAACCTTATTGTACAGTGTTACCGTAAATGTATTTACTGTCACTTTTGATCAACTTAATGCATCAACATTATGCCACAAATGCTCTAGTCTAGATTGATCTGAACTTGTACTTCAATCCAGAATATTTCTTTAACTACCCCGTATATGTTCTAAAAATGTTTTGCTAACGTTCCCATTAAAGTTATGTAAACGTTATTTCTGAATCAAAATGCAGTTTTTAAATGTTTTAAAAATGTTTTTCTTGTTTATACGAACATTAAGGGAACGTTCCATTTCATAAATTCTTCACACATTATAGGAATGTTACTTTTCCTATATCTTACTTTTAGCAATGTTACTTGATTGTACAGTAGTACATACGAAAGCGCTATATAAATGCCTCATTCATTCATACTTTTGAATGTTCTCTGTAAATTCTGAAACAAGTAACAATTAAAAAAAGTTAGACGAATGTCCAAATAAAACATTTCAGATTTGTTTTTGTGCTGATGTTTTGAGAGCGTTATTAAAGACCAGATGAATTTGAACAAAAGTTATATTAATGTTACTAGAAGAACGTTTGTTCTCAACTTTGACAGTACATTTAGCCAAAGTTCTGAGAACGTTCCCCGTTAGCTGGGATACTAACCTCTCTTTTTCTCTTCCTCCATAGCATCCGACTGTGACTGGGTGTGCTGGGTCCAGTGGTGCGTGTATGTGCCCATTCTGGTCGTCGGCCTCCCTCTGAACCTGGCCGCTCTGTGGCTGCTGCTCTTCCGTGTCCGCCGCTTGAGCGAATCCACGGTTTACCTCATCAACCTGATCATCAACGATGGCTTGCTGATTCTGTCGCTGCCCTTCAAGATACACGCGTACAAGAAGGAATGGACACTTGGTAATAACTTCTGCTCCCTGCTGGAGAGCCTGCTCTACGTCAACATCTACGGCAGCATCATGCTGAGCATGTGCATCGCGGTCGACCGCTACATCGCTCTTCGGTTTCCATTCGCCGCGATTCGTTTGCGTTCTCCGCGCAAGGCGATGCTCGTGTGCCTGGTCGTGTGGATGACGGTCTTTGGATTCAGCATCCCCATCTACAAACTTCACGAAGGTCAAAACAGCACGTCAACTTACTGCTTCCAGAAATTCTCCAACAGTACTTGGACCAAAAGTTGGATTCTGGTCTCAATGGAGACAGTGTTCGGCTGCAGCGCCTTGTTGATGGTGTTCTGTTCCGTGCGCGTGGTGCAGATTCTGCACGGCCTGAGGACACGCAATCCAGACGATGCCAAACTGCGCAACAACAAGAGCATGAAGATTGTCGTCAGCAACCTGGTGGTGTTCCTCACATGCTTCATTCCTTATCACATAGCGGTGCTGATTTACTTCCATGTCAAGAGAAACAACCCTTCTCTTGACCCAAACTCACCCATCATCGTTCCCTGGCGCTATTTTGTGCACATCGCCATATGTATTAGCAACGTGAACATCTTGGCAGATGGCGCGTGTTACTACTTCATTCTGAAAGAGAACCTGGAGTCTGTAAAGCGGGATAGGAGAATGGCTATATACACCAGAGAGACGCGCATACGTTCAAAGAATCAAACGTTAGGCCTATTTAGTGAAACGCATAATGGTTCATCCACAGACACTGAGAAGATGGAAATATGTGTGGTTGCTGGTTTTACATAAAGACTTACAGGAAATTCGGGAAGACTGAACTCTAGGATGATTGATCCTACAGTAACACAGCAAAGGAGGATAGTAGACAAGACACATGCTTGTATATGAGCTGAGTGTGTTGGTGGATGGGAAGTACTGTATACACAAAGGATGTGTGAACATGTGACATAGGTCAATTTTTTAAAACAAAATTTAGCTGTATTATTTTTTTATTATTATCTTTTTTTTTTATCACATAACACTTACAGCTTTTCTGAGCCATGGTATACAAATATTTTGGAGTGAATTTTATGTTTACTTAAAAAAAGAGGTGTCGGGGTCACATTTTACCCCCAAATGTTTCATTTTAAAAATGAAAGTATATTTTTATGTTTTATGTGTTTTACTATATTGGTACTCTCTAGTTTTTTGCATTGTGACATTATTTTCAAAACAATAAGGCTAATTTTACCCTCCAATTCTCATTACTGTAATGCAGACTAAAAAGTTTCAGTCTCATTTCTGTAACAGTAAAATGACCTGAAATATTAAAAAAATAATTTGAAATTATTGTTTTAGATTTATACATCAAAAGCATGTTATTTTGAATTTAGTTAATTAAAAATGTATTTTCTTTTAAAAACATAAACAGCATTTTTACACAAACACATATTAATAATAAAAAAATACAAATAACAATTTAAGAATAATTAAGAAAAGATGGGAGCAAAATTTGCTTATTTATTTTTGACTGTACTAAGGCATAACAATACCTTAATATTTTTGCAGATATTAAGGAAACATAAGTTCAAATACTTGTTTCTCTGAAAAACATAATGCTACAACCAGTTATTTTACCATGTGGAATGCCTGTTTTTGTTTTGGTCTGTTTGATCCCGCCCACTTCCAATTTACCCAATAGTATTTGACTCCCGGGTTGCCAGGTTGAGGGAAAACACAACATATTGCAGCCATGAAAGTCAGCAAACAAACTGGGTCAGAGATCACAGTTTATGTCCTCAATCTGGCAACCCAAGTGAGCGCTGACTCCAATGAGGAGGGGGCGGAAAAAACTCTCAATTTTTTTAATTTCTGTAGTACCTATTTCAACCACTAGCAGCCAGTATTACATTCTGCACCATTGATTCGTCCTGAAATTGTCCACAATGCAAAAAAAAAAAATATACAAAAAATAAATAAATAACAAAGTCCTAATTGTAGATTACATTTTGCTTGTGCAAAATATAATACTGTTCAATCAAATACATATTTAATCAAAGAAAGTATTTTGAAACCCGATTATGTAAGGAATGTGCAGCTGCTTTCTTGATTTGTTTGGTCCAAACATTGTTCCTCTTCTCACCAGCAGAGGACGAACTTCTGCTTCAAGGATTTCCATAGCTTGTCAACCAACAAGATATTTATAGCTCACATAAAGCCAGTTCAGTGACAGTGCTCATGTTATAAGAAATGATTAACTTTAACGCTATCTTCCTGCCACAGAATAAAGTTTAAGTTGAAGTCAAAGGTTCCCGTTCTAAAGCAGAAGCATTTGATTGAAAATGTGCATAGAAATGTGTTATGAGAGTGGGTAAAGGTTAATTGCAATTGACAGGGAGTGTCTTGTTTTATAGCAGGGAAGTTTGACAAAACGCTACATTTTAGTATTTTATCTCAAATCAAGTTTAATGCCATAACCCTGACTGAATGTGTTTTGTTCTACCAGCTAAAAGGTGCTCTGAATATCCATTTTATCATTTTAAAATATTAAGCTGCTTCAATGTAGCGGAGTCATATTATAGAAGTGTAGCTTCACTCTAATTTATCTGTTATAATTACAAGATTTAACTTTAGCTACGGTTCCTCGTGCAGCTCTGGAGTTCACAGATGTTCAGAGCCTATACTTCTGACTGTTGTCACCATCTCTCTTTGTCTGTTTGATACTCATGTTATTTATTACAATAAATAACACTTTGTAATAAAATATGTGTATACCGGTTTTGTTTAGCTTCCTTTCTTAAGATGATTTCCAGTGCGGCTACAGAAATCATTCTGATCTGTACAATATAACCCACAAGAAGACTTGTATAGCTGTAGTAATGTGTTAGGTTTCACAAGGGCTCTCAGTGCCTTTGTTCAATGTGTTTGCTTGTTTTGTTTTTTTCTCGAGTGCTTTTAGCTAGAGCACAACACAACTACACTAAAATACATTCTCTTAAAGATGAAAGATTGACCTGTTTGGTTAAATTTATTCTTTTTAAATATCAAGTTGGGACATGTGTCTGTTAGAATTCATTACTGTACAATTTATTAACCATGTGGTTATATTTACTAATATAATTTGATATTTTGGCAGTAGAAATGATATATAACGAGTATGCAGGTAGATTTGAAGTGTGTGTGTGTGTGTGTGTGTGTGTGTGTGTGTGTGTGTGTGTGTGTGTGTGTGTGTGTGTGTGTGTGTGTGTGTGTGTGTGTGCAGGTGACAGGTGAATTTGTGGGTTCCAAAATTCACAGTAACTGATTCTAACTGATTTTTATACATATGAAATTGAAATTTTACAATTTGCAGGAACATTTTTGTAACAAATTCTAACATAACTCTTTAAAGGCACAATATGTAACTTTTTTGGTTTAAAAATAGCAAAAATCACTATATGTTATATATTTTTTTTAGTTGTGTACTTACATTATCCCGACTGTTTCCATCAACTTTCAAACCATGAGAAATTTTAATTTAATTCGAAGAAACGTCCCGTTTCTTTATTTCCGTTTTGTCGCAGTCAATGGCGTCATATCCGCGTTGTCCCTGGTTTCCGCTCGTACTGCCATAGCAACCAGAGCCCTCTGATAGAAACCAAGGCGACAGACGTGGACCACTGTGTAGTTCGCAATGTCTATCTGCACGCTGTTGTTGTTGTTTCGTTCAAACATTATGGACCATGGCAAGCAGACTTTGGATAAAAAAGGAGAACTAAAACGAGAATCAATATCAGCGCTGTGTTTTCGAGATGCCGAGAGCTCCCATAGACAGTATATAAACGAGAGCTCCACGTCCAAGACTTCGATCGCTCCTTCATGTACTTTATTAAACAGGTGAGCACATTTACATAAAACTAATCAATGTTATATAGTTCAACAATGATAAAATGTTAGAATATGATCTGTATGTTATTCTAATGTTGATCTAGCTTACTGCTAGTCTCATACAGACAAACTAACAGTGTGTGATAGTGTAATGTTAGACCAGGTGAAACAGCGCTGCGTTACCTCACAAGTTTAATTTGTCTAATAATAAACTGACCTGTGAGTAGTAATTCTGCACTTGCGTGTAGTTTGGTAGAATGAAATGTCCATTCCTTTTATATCCGCGGGAGCTCACGCCGCATTTGGAGCTGATAGCTGTCTCTTAGCAATCCCAAACTGCTTCATTTCACAGTCATGATAAAAACATCGATATATTCAGTCATCCATAAACATTATTAGATCGGTCGGCTTGACGTTGACAACAAGATCCATAATTCTTAGAAAAATGTTGCGTCATCAAACTACGCCTTTGTTATTGTAAGAGGTTAGCGACCCCTAGTGGCAAAAAAATGACATACTGTACGTTTAAGATAATGGTTGGAGTGAATTTTATGTTTACTTAAAGGAACAAGCCAACTTTTTGGGACTTATTCTTATTCTTATACCTTATTCATTGTATCCCCCAGAGTTAGATAAGTCCATACGTACCCTTTTCATCTCTGTGCATGCCGTAACTGTCTGACGCACCCACCGCTAGCCTAGCTTAGCACAAAGACTGGAGGTAAACGGCTCCAGCTAGCATACTGCCCCCAATAAGTGACAAAATAATGCCAACATTTTCCTATTTACATTTTGTGATTTGTATAGTCACAGCGTGTACAAATAACAAGGTCTTATTCTATTATTATTCTACTCTGTCTGTACACACTCCGCAGTTCAGCCGCGCGTGACAAACGCTGCTAGTGTGAAAGCAAAACGTGCGTGTCCTGCTCCCGCTCACAATACGCACTGCTCCTGCGCTGCTTACGCTCTGCTAACGCGTGCAGTGTGAAACCGGCGTAAGGCTTGTTCGACTTAATGCAGCGCTGTGCAGACTGACTTGAAGCTGACTTGAAGCAGTGCATGCCGGTCAAAAAAATTCGCCAACTTGATACGGCGCCGACGCAACGTGACTGTGACGTATGCCATCAAAGTACCGCAAGAGCGATTTGAGAGCAGAATCAGGACTCAGCCGGTCATTAATTTATTTTTACTGCGGAGCAGTTTCTCAGAGACAATTTATATAATTCATTTTAATGAATAGTTAAAACAACTGATCTATACAATACATTGTTATTACTGATAAAGTGCAAACCTGCTTATATTTAAATAATGGAGAACAATATTGACATTGAATATTGCACAACATCGCATTCTGATAGACGTAAATGAAGTTGGTGTCGTGAACCCTTGCGCATGCGTGTATAACCTATGGGGAAAAGGGCGTTTTAAACCTTATTTTGGGGCAAAGTCATCAAACTTTTTCAGTGAGTTGTTATGTCCCGGTGACCAGTGAAAGTGCAGTTCTGACTCTCTGCCCATTCATTTAGATAGGAGCCTGGTCTTGTTAGTCCGAAATAGCTGCCCGGAGGCGTTGCCAAGATGGCGGCCGATTGGCACGACTTGCCTAAAAGGACTTTGAGTTTCTCAAGAGCGGCTACACGAGCTCTGATGACGACACACACAACTGTTCCACGATTGGCCGAATTCACCGCATGACAACTATCACATCGAGTTTCATGTTTATTCTCACATCAGTTCCTCTAAAGCTCACAAATCTGCATTTTTATAACAGTAAAAGCACTTTTCATGTAGTTGCGATGTTATATTGTGTCATGTTTATCGAAATAAAAGTGATAAAAAAAACCTAGAGCCCACTTTATTGCTATTTAAATAGTAGGCTATATACCCAGATAGCATGTAACCATTGAAACAATGTTGAGTCAGTGTTGATGCGTCAACACTGATTACATTGAAATAACGTTAGAAAGTGATGTTGTTTTACCATCACTCTTGCACCCTCAGTTAATATTGAAATAATGTTCAGATTTCAACCACAAATCAATGGTGTTAATATTGTTTCAACATTAAAAAGTGATGTTGTTTCAACATAACTTTTGCACCCTCGGTTAATATTGAAATAATGTTCAGATTTCAATCACAAATCAATGGTGTTAATATTGCTTCAACATTACAAAGTGATGTTGTTTCAATGTCACTTTTGCACCCTCGGTTAATATTGAAATAATGTTGAGATTTCAACCAAAAATCAACGGTAATAGTATTGATTCAACATTACAAAGTGATGTTTTATCAACATCACTTTTGCACCCTCAGTTAATGTTGAATCAACATTACACTATGATTGATTCTACATCACCAATGCTGAATCAATACTGAAATTAACACAAATAATCAATGGTAATATTGAATCAACGTTACACTAAGATGTTGAATCTACATCACTGCTATTGAATGAACTCTGAAATTAACAGAAATAAATAAATGGTAATATTGTTGAATCAACGTTACACTATGATGTTGAATCTACATCACTACTGTTGAATCAACACTGAAATTAACTAAAATAAATCGATGGTAATATTGTTGAATCAACGTTACACTATGATGTTGAATCTACATCACTGCTGTTTAATCAACACTGAAATTAACTCAAATAAATCAATGGTGATATTGTTGAATCAACGTTACACTATGATGTTGAATCTACATCACTGCTGTTGAATCAACACTGAAATTAACAGAAATAAATCAATGGTAATATGGTTTGATCAATGTTACAATGTGATGTTGATTCTAAATACATTTTGTTGAAACACTGAAAATACAACTGAAAAGGAATGTCAACCAATGTTGCCATCTGATGTACTAAGTTAATGTTGAAACAACATTAATATTTCAACTACACTTCAATGATGCGTCAACAAATTCCTGACCAAAAAATTGGCAAAAACCTTTTAAAATATAAATGACACATTTCCAGCAGTTGAGTTAATTTATTTTATTCAATCAATCAATGACAAAAATATATTAAAAGATCATTCTTTAAAAAAGAAAGGGGGAGAAATAGGACAAAAGCATTTCAACCTTTAAAAATAAAATTGGCTTCAGAAGTCTGATGTCATAACTACAGGTGGTCCAACGGTTCAGGTTTTTAAAAATCTGTCATACATCAGACTACTGCCTCTTTTCCTCTGGGTTCTCTGAAATCTGAAAAAGAAAGCATGATGTTACTCGAGAACAAGTCAATTCAGTTGCCACATTCAAGAATGTTAATATACTAAACACAATACAATTCGCTTTTTAAAAAAAGTAGCTGAACACAAAATATTCTAACTATGATTAAAGTATCATTAAATTCTGATTATTTCATTTTTTTTTAAATCTATTAATGCTTCAATATAAAAAAATCACTACGGCAGGGGTGTCCGATTTTATCTCCAGCCCTAAATAAACAGTTAATTAAACTGATGCAGCTAATCAAGCTAATCAAGGTCATTGGGATCAATGGAAACTTCCAGGCAGGTGTTGGAGCTAAACTCTTCATGAAGAGGAACAAACACCTATGGCCTATAGCCATTAACAATATCTCAGTTCAATTTCTGTGAAACTACATAGCATTCAAGTAACACGTTTATCTTGTAGAATAAAAGAACTTTGGTTTTTATAATGAAAATTTCTTTAAAGGGATGGTTCAGCCCAAAATGAAAATTCTGTCATCATTTACTCACCCTCAAGTTGTTCCAAACCTGTATGAGTTTCTTTCTTCCGTTGAACACAAAAGAAGATATTTTAAAGAATGTTGGTAACCAGAAAGTTGACGAAATGGCCATTGATTTCCATAGTAGAAAATAAATACCATGGAAGTCAATGGCTACCCTCAACTGTCTGGTTACCAACATTCTTCACTCTCTTCTTTTGTGTGCAGCAGAAGAAAGAAATTCATACAGGTTTGGAACAACTTGAGGATGAGTAAATAATGACAGAATTTTCATTTCGGGATGAACTATCCCTTTGAAGCTGCAGATTCACCTTATGTAGAACTTAATCTCTTCAAATATCACAAAATAAAATAGCCATGTCAGTCACTTTCTTAATAAACACAAGATGTTTTTTTATTATTGTGTTTCAGTGGAAATTTCTCAAATTTAATACAGATTCAGGAATATGAATGATTACCTGATTAAGCAGTGATAAGGCACAGGATATCATCAAGTCCCAGGTCAGGTGATTATGCTGTCGACAACAACTCGGTGTATAATCAATGTCAGCATTATCAGGAGGGGGGTGCTTTCTATTTATTTATTGTCCATCTTCGTCGGCCTTCATTCCTACTAAAGGAGCAATGTGCTCTGCATGCAAGCACTGATGGATGCAAGACATGGGCTATGTTTGCAGTGTAACTTTCTTGCTCATGTTCATGTCTTCTGCACTTCAAGAAATGTGTTAAATGACGTTAGAACTTTATTCAGGAAATTCGTAATAAACTTTACTAAAGTAATGTGCATTTTTTAAGTATGTAGATGCACCATTGTTTGAAACTGTGCTAGAGAAGTCATGTAAGTATGTCAGGTGCTTCAACAAACCAGACTTCTGTATAGGATGCACCTATGTTTTCTCTATAATGAGGAAGCATTACACTACTGAGAAGTGCACATGCAAAACCAAAATGGGCGTTTACCAATCAGTGGCCAATTTCAAACTACAATAAATGTTTTTCAACCATTTTTCAACAGACTTGCTAAACCACCCCACCCCTAAACCAAGCCCCCAGTGGATTAGAGCAAATCAGGTAAAGCGGTTGAAAATGCCCATTGTGGTTTGAAAACGCCCCACTGATAGACAAACACCCACTAGTGTTCTGCAGAGATACATGCCTGAATGATCTTGTGCTCATCAACTACAAATCACTGTTAGTTCAATGTCACTGTCTCCACCCATGTGTGCTGTTGGCTTTCATCAAAATTTCAATGCTGATCCAACACACTTTAAACACTGAAATGTAAATCTCAACCAAAATTATGGTTTGGATCAAAACTCAACATTGTATTAATGTTCCCATGCTATCTGTGCGATTTATTTCAACACTTTACTTACTTGGAAAATTAATGTATGTTAGTAGATTTAGTAACAATAAATAAAATGCAAGTAAAAAGCATGCTAAAAACAGAAATACATTATATGCACCATTGTTTGAAACTCGGAGAGTTCATGCATGTCAAACACACAAGACTTCCGTATAGGATGCACCTTGTGTTTTCTCTCTAATAAGGAAGCATCAATTAACTACTGAGAAGCCCACATGCAAAACCAAAATGGGAGTATACCAATTAGTGCCAACTTTTAGTGCAAACTACAATTGGTTTTTCAAAAGACTTGCTAAAATCATGAGGGCCCACCCCTAAACCAAACCCCCAGTGTATTAGAACAAATGAGGTAACACCATTGAAAGTGGCCATCATGAACTGAAACGCCCCACTGATTGGGAAACACCCAGTAGTGTTTTGCACAGATACATGCCTGCAAGATCTTGTGCTCATAAACTAAGACTCACTGTTAGTTCAATGTCACAGTCTTCAACCATGTGTGCTGTTCCCTTTCATCAACATTTCAATGCTGATCCAACACATTTTAAACATTGAAATTTTTATGTCAACCAAAATGATGGTTTGGATCAAAACTCAATATTGAATCAATGTTACCATGCTGTCTGGGTAGGCTTATGTTACTTTATCTATTGAATGAAAACGTACCTGAAACATCTGTGTATTTGACAAATATTGCATTAATTTCACTTCAGCTGTGATAAAGTATGCAAACAGTGCGAGCATCACTACGGGAAGCAGAGAGTGTCTCCTTGTTATAAATAGGCTAATGTAATTAGCCTAGTTAGGCTATATTTTGTTACAAAGATAAACAAAACATTTTCAAGTAGACTTTATAGGCCTATAGCCTATCAAAAGTGTATTACCTTAAATGTAATTCGAAATATTACTAATTTAAAAACATTGCAAAATATGTTTATACAGTATAGCCTAGGCCTAATACGGGTTAATAAAAAATTAAAAATTACATGTATTGCAGTGATGAAAATCATTTTAAAAAATCAGAAAAACAAGAGTAGCCTACCAGATACAATTTCTTCTTCTTTTTTGTCACCTTTTGCGTTTTCCTGTTTTTTAATTGTTTCGTGCGTTATAATTCTTTCACTGTTTAAATTTTACTTCAAGCCAGTAGATAATGGTCATGTGACATCTTAAGCCATATTGTAACAACATGACCAAAAAGGTCAAAATGAGGTCAGTGACCTGTATAATTTTTCTGAGCATCGAACAAATGGAAATGTTAAACTTTTTGCAGCCAATAGCCCACCTCAATCCCTCATTAAAAAAGAACCTACCGTGAGAATTAGGACAAGCACCATTGAAGAGGCGGAGAAACCCCCTCACCTAATCTACATCCTTCCTCATAGTCGTTTCATTTCTCTCTGGGTTATCTCAAAACCGCTATTAAAATCCACCCAGAGGTCAATTAAAAACTAAGAGGCCAACTCCGACCCAGCCTTTCTGATTCCGTACGCCTGAAACATGTCTGGGAACATCACCAACTCGTGCATTGCGGCACTCGATCCTTCCAACAACAACCGGATCCTGGTGTCGGCTGTCGTGTATGGACTGGTTCTGGCCGTGGGTCTTCCGCTCAACGCGGTGTCCCTGTGGATCCTCCTGCGCAGTCACGGGCTCCGTTCACCGTGCGCCGTGCTCATGGTGAACCTCGCCGCGTCCGACCTGCTCCTCGCGCTCTCCCTGCCGCTGCGCGTCTACTTTTACGCAACGCTCCAGTGGCCTTTTGGAGTGGGCACGTGCACCGCTGCCATCATGCTGTTTCGCGTCAACATCAGGACGAGCAGTATCTTCATCACTTTAATAAGCGTGGACCGGCTGGTCGCCCTGGTCTTCCCTCTGCGCTCCCGGTCTCTGCGAACCACCGCGTGCGCCTGCAAGTGTTGCGCGGTTGTGTGGATCCTCATCACCATCCTTTGCATCCCGGAGATTATAGATCTTCACAGCAACCTGAAAGAGTGCACTCACTACACACCGTGCTTCGAGAATCAAGCTCAAAATCACCCCATTTCCTCGAAAATACTGGCGTACGCACAGGCGATATTTCTATTAATTCTGCTGTTGGTCAACATCGTCTCCACGGTCGTGGTCATAGTCGCGCTGAGGAAGCGTCCCAGCACCGGCGCCGCCAAAGTCAACAACAGAATGAACGTGATACTGATTTTTGTAGTCAACATGTTGGTGTTTATGATATTTTTCCTGCCGTTTACTATACTAATCTTGTTGAAAGACATGCATGATGATGGGGTTTTACGAGCGTTCATCTGCCTGGCGAGTGTCAACTGCTGTGTGGACCCGGTCATCTACTATTTCTCCCTGGACTCCTTCCGGCAGGACAAGGGGAAAAGACAAACGGATATGGGAACGTATTCTCTCAGCAGGACGACGGAAAGGTTGTGACTCAAAACTTTCGAGTCGCTGGAAATAGTTAGGATATACAGTAGATACTACGTAGACCCTAAGCCGGGGACATGTCATGGTGAAAAATAAAAAATAATCAATGCTTTAGCGTTCCCTCGAAAAAGCACTGAATATGTTTTTCTCCCGCGTAATTCTGTTTTCTTCGCAAAAGTTTGGCCTCAGAAAAAAAAAAAAAAAAAAGTGCCCTTGGAAATTTGGTAAGAAATAAAGAAAGTAATTATAAAACAATAAATATAGGTGTTCAGAACGTATCTGGACACTTTATGGGTGTCAAACGTGATTAATAGATCTACGGTGTTTAATCTTTCAGAACACCTGTGTGAACTTCAGAACTCATTTCATACACCATGAGAGGGTTATAACGGCATTAAAAGGTTGGATATTTTGTTTAAATGTCTTATTCAAATGTCCAAATAAGTGGTCTAAATACAACTCTGTTTGACTAAAATATCGTATTGTTATAATATTTAATTGCATTATCTTTTAACTGGCTTAGATGTAAAGACTTATCAGTGTCAGTATATGTGGTTTTCAGAATATCTCCAACAGAGAAAAGTAATATTTTTGTTGATAATGTAGCCTATAAAACATGTTATTAATTGTATATATTAATATTCATTTTCACAGTGATGACTAGTGAACCACATTGAAGCTATGCCTTTTTCCACTTCCTGTGTTAATAAGATGTGACAACTGTGTCAATGTAACCTCACCGTTTTTAAAAGTAAAATATGTGGGCCTAGAAAGACTAAAGAGGAACTTCTGTGTGCATCTGTTGGCAAAGCACATCAGTCACAACCACAAAAATTTACATTTTGTCTGTGGGTTTTGTCTAAAATTCATATACCATGAAGTCTGAGTCAGGTGGGGATGCAGATGACTCAAACTTCAAACTCTGCCTAAATATGATAAATGTGCCTGTCATAAAACCTGCATCATTAATGTCTGATCTTAAATATGACAAACATCTGCTTATTTTTGTAAAGTTAATATATAGGTGATTTTAAAGAACTTCGATTTTTTTAAATGTCCAGAATAATTATGTTTTAGTACTTTTGTTTCTTCATCTAAAAAGTCTTAATAGTGACCTCTATAAACCACAATAATATATTTTTAAAAATTGCATGTTTGTGTACAGGTGACAGGTAAAAGTCTTAAAAGTGACCTCTATAAACCACAATAATATATTAAATATAACAATTGAACATGAAATCAGCATGAATCTGATGTTTCTGGGATTTCTCAATCAAGGTGTTTTTGATCATGTGAAATAATTGTTGTCTTATTATATTAAAAGGGTGTTATTAACACCTCTAGTTGACATACCTACAGTATATGTTTCAGTGTTTATGGTTAACATAAAATTTAAAATCTGTTAACCCAGTTGCCTTGCAAGTGTCATATTTTCATGTTGAGTCATGTTTCCTGTTTTTTTCTCCCCTTGTGCCAAACAACTAGATACACTAATTCAATATGAAAGAGCAGTAGTGAAAATTGTTAACTATTTTCACCCGTTTTAAATTGACTAATGCAAAATAGTGTTTTTTGTATAGGTGTAGCTGCCATACACCTAACAATCTTGTATAATCCTAATAAACCCATTTGGTAAAAGTCTCAAGCATGACTTAACTGTTAAGAATTTGTTCTATAAACTGTGTTTAGATTGTGTAAACTAACACTTCTGATGTAAAATGCTAAAGCAGAAGGATTGGTAACTATGCTGTGTTTGGAAGTGGTCCTTTGGACTTGGTGACACATTTCATCAGCTATCCACCTTTTTCCTATATGTCCCGTGATGCTTTGCGTGAATGTAGGAGTAACTTCCGTTAAACTGCAAACTGGTAAAAGATTCGCTCTATGAGAGTAATAATAAGCATTTTCAAAAACGGGGTACAATGAGATGACATTATTCTACTCACCCTTCAACCATCAAACATTAAAAGGACATTTAAAAGGGTAAAAGCTTTAACAGAGTACTTCAACAGACCAATAACCTCAAAAGCTAGATTCTTTCAGCAGCAATATTACTGTAGTAATATATGTCAGTAGCCTATGTAACACGTTGCCTTAACCACACTGCTCACTGGAACATTGAGTGATAATATTTCAAAATGCATATAACACTTAATTTACCTGCTTTAGAAACATTCCTCTAAACACTGCTAATAGGGATTAGAAGTGAAAAGGGGATTTGAAATTATTAGTGTCTGTCTTTTTGAATGGAAGTTCCCCATAGCTGATGTGCCTAGTCTGCACATAATTCAAAAACAATAACTCAAATCATTACGTGATACAAAAGGTCAAATGTCAGAAACACTGTGTTCAAATACCTTAAATATGAGTTATTATATTGCTCTCTGGTTACTAGTAGTATACGTAGTTTACTCACATTACGTTTTTTTTTTTTTTTTTTTTTACATGAGGATTCTATTATTTACTCACTTCAATTTATAAAAAAAATACGAAAAATACTTCAATTAACCTGCCTATACTGTTTGAAGAATCTGTTCAAAGCGATTTTTCTTACAATAACAGTTCATAGCGCCATAGCGCCAGTTCACACCAAGAACGATAACAGATAGGCCTAACTACATTAGCGTCCAAACCAGCGGACAATATTGGTCTGTTTATTAAACGCGTGCTGAAGTTTTGTCCTCTGCCGCTATAAAGGTGCAGTATGTGATATTGACAGCTAGTGGTTGAAATGTGTACTGCAATCCAAATTCAAATATTGAGACGAGATGTTTTCCTGCCCCCTTCACCTCAGACTGGACACGCATGCGGGTTGTCAGATTGAGGAAACAACTAGAGCGAGTGCAATTAACAATGAAGGCGAGGAGACAAACTTTAAATTGATGAAGTAAGTAATCCAGATGTACTACATTCGCCATGTTGTCATTATCATGTGACTTTACCAGTGTCAGTTATCGGCCCTGTCCCAAATGGCACCCTAAGCACTCGTGGTCTTCCTACGAGTCCGCACTTTCGTGACGTAATACCGCTTTGACTTTTAGGACCATAGACGGTAATAGAAATGGACACAACGACCCCATTGGGTTCAACGGAGAAAAGTGAAGTCAATTAGAAGCACTCACTTCCTGATGGCCGAGCGTACTGCGCAGACTCAAACTGAGCTTGACGACGTAGATGTGGCGTGAGCAACCCGTCTGTCTTCTAGTAGCTGTGCCAAGAGAAATCTGAATCATTTCCTTCCGAAACTTTCAGAGACGGAGAGTGTGAGTAGGAGGTGTCCATGAGCTTGGAGCAGGAGCAACTTTTGCTAAGTATTCTGATTAATTATTTTGTCATTTTTGCCTCCACGTCCCCCGATTGCGCGCGAGCTTCTCCTCCTGTCCATACGGTAATTTCTCTACTGCGCGACAGAGAGTGCTTCTAAGGGGCCATAACGTAAGATACAAGGTAATGGAGCCTTTATACATTTTCGTGTTTCTTTAGAAATAAATAATGGACAAATGGAGTCTTTAAACGCCTCAGATGTAAAAATATTCGCTGTCAAAGTGACGCCAAAATGAATGGGAGTCAATGGGATGCTAACAGCAGGTGATGGTCTGATAGCCAATGGCGGCCCCCGGGGAAGCTTCAGTTTTTTCTGAAACATTACCCCCTTGCATATGATGAGCACTTTACTATCCCATGAGGCCACAGGAGAGAGTTTGTGAATTGGCAGTGAAGCGACAGTAACTGGTAGGTCACATGATAATGACAACATGGCGGATGTAGTACGTCCAGATTACATTCATACACATTCATACTAAATAGAACATACTTTTTGATCGGTTGTATAAACTAAAAATAAATACCTACTCAAGAGAGGATGTAATTTTAATTGCAATTATAAAAATAATACAAATATAGCAATATTATATTATAATATGTATACAGTATATGGAGGGGTGAGAATCAGCGGGGCGTAAGTGACATTGTGGGTGAAATGGAGATATATATCTCAGATGAAAGCTCTTGATGAGCTCTTTCTACTGCCAAAAGGGTTTTTCTAAGAAGCCAAAAGACTTAACACTGAACATACTAAGCCAGTTAGTGCCAAAAGGGCGTAACTGCAACTGCTTTTGGTATTGAGAAATGTATTGTGGCTGTGGCCAGTGAATAGCACAGTCAAAACCATGTACAGTAAGCCTGTTAGGTCAACCATGAGAAAAAAACATTTTTTTAACTGCTGAAGGTATTATTAAGCTTATTTCGTGTCAAAGAGCTGGATGATGATGGAGGAAATGAAGACTACTATCTCATATACAAATCCATCTGAAATGTTCTTTATGACACAGATTGTTTTTGTTACGTTGTCAGGTCATCAATATTTAGTAACCCATTTCATATGCTCACTGTTCTGGAGCCTTTACTCTCAGTTGGTTATATGGAACATTTTTATTAATTAGTTGTTCATAATAATGATTTATGCAATTTATTACTTCAGATCAAACTATGGTAATTTTTTGTTTTGGCCAGCGCTATATGCTTGCTAAGAACAGTTTTTCCTTGAGGAAGTTTGGTGAGCTAATAAAATATTGATTCTAAGTCAAATGAATATTTTGTGTACAGTTATTTAATTATGGCATCCAGTATCGTGGACTCGCTCTCTCTCTTTGTTTCATACAAACGCAGATGCTGCCATTTTGCGACGATTGTTTTGTACACTGTTATGGATTATAAGATAATAAACAGGTACGATTTTAAAAACAGTTTCATCTCAAATCAATATCTCTTATCCCCATGATTATTTATGTGGTGAAAAATCGTGTAATAAGTGGTATGACTGTACCGTATCTATTAAAAGTCTGTCTAGTTTGAATTTGTCGTTTGCTAGCAAATGCTCTCTCTGCAGAAGCATTGAATTTAGAGCTAATAAATAATAAAATATCAATATTTCATGTCAAGATCAATATTTCATGTCTAATTATTTACTTATGTGGCAAGTAGCCACTCGGCTTAGCGTTGGCGTCCTGATCACCCTGTCAGGGTTTATTCTGAGATAATAATAAACCGGTTGGATGTACATTTTGTTAATACATTACTATTCATTAATACATTATTCTTATGAGCCAGTTATTTTTAATAAAAGTTGATCCAATTCAAAAATCAATGATTTGTTTACAAAGTGAACGGATTCAGTTCTGGAATCAACCCACTGACTCAATTTTCCAGTCGTAGTGTTTCTCATCGAACATAATAACCTAAATGATTTAAATTTGTTCTTCCCACATTTTCAGATATGCTTAATATTAGCTATGAATGCATTCTTGTTCCACAGAAAGTCAGATGTGTTTGAAACAACATGGTGAGTAAATGAAGAAAGAATGTTTGCTTTTGATTTAACTATTCATGTGTTGTCAAACTAGAAATTATCCACTACGTATGACTTGCATTTGTAACAAACTTACAGTCCTGTAACCTCTGACTGAACCGAGAGGGTAAAGATTGTCATGTAGATCACTGATAAATGTTTGAGAGGAAGTTTAGACAAGATGATCTTACAAAATTATCTTTTGCAAGGGCGCACAATGATGCAAGATAATTTCGAAGGCGTGCACATGAACAATGGTTCACAATGGCAGAAAGCTCACACATGTATTTCATTTCCTCTTTGTTAAGATTTTTCAAAGATTCCCTGCTGATTTCACATCAAAATGGTCTACAGTATGTGTTCTGCAAGCTGTTTGGTCACCAGGATATCTTTATAGTGCCTGAATATGTTGTGAAACAAGCAGTTATGCAACATAAACCATTTCTGTAATTGTGAAATGCTCGCCCATGCTGTCAGTGTTTTGTAACAGAAAGATGCTCAAAGACTTAGGTAGGTCTTATTGGTTTATTTACATGTTTGATTCACCTAACTAAACCAGTTTTTTGAAGTTCAACACACACATAAACACGAAGAGCTTTTGAGATTGTATACATTAGTCCAGGGCATGAATCTGGCCTAAGGCTTCACTCATATGATAAGAAAATACTCAAACAATGCACGTGTTCTCTTCAAAAGCATGCAGAGAGAGAAAAGAAATGAAGAAGTGGCACAGGAAGCGTGTTGTAGAAGCACTAAAGTGGCATACGGCGAGTACTGGATTTTGAGATAAGCAGTAAACGAACACATGTGATAAATGTAATGATGGTTGTGATTTTTCATCAGGCGCTATAACTGGCACTAGGATCAGTTAGGATATCCATGAGTAGTGATGCACCGAAAGAAAAGAATACACAACACAGGGCAAGACACAGTTTTGCTAAAGAAGTTAATTTACCTTTACATATGTGTACGACGATTTGTCTTGACGTTTATTATACAAGAAGTTGAGCAAAATAGCCTCTAATAATGTGCCTTTAACCAAGACTGTGATCACTATAGAAAACATGAAGAGTGAATCTGCCATTTTTACCACAATATGCTTCGACTTCAGTGAGTTTTTGTGCTCATCAATCATACAGAAAGCTGTAAATGAGATATCTTTCCATTTACATTTGCTCTAACCTTACTTACACTGAACAAAAATGGATTTCTAGTGTCTAGTTTTCCAGTACAAATATCTAAACATTCTTAAATCAAGATACATTTACATAAGAAGCGAAATGACCTAAGATATTAAGTCTTGCTTCCTGAAAAATGTACCAAAAATGAAGCAAGTTTGTTTAGAATAAGAAAAAAATGTCAATGGGATCAGAAAAAGGAAAACAATATAATTTTTCTTACCCCATCACATATTCGTTCTTGTTTTATGCATTAACTCGCTTAATTTCGAAGAATTTTTTTTTTCAAGTAAATGCATTGATTTTGATATAAGTTTTTTTTTTGTTGATATTTTTGATGGAAAACAAGAAAAAAATATTAAGAACATCCTTTTTTTGCTTTAAGCTTTTTTTACATTAAGCTACATTAAAGATCGGATGTTAGAGTAATGCTTTCTGTGAACATTTTTGGCCAGTTTTCTCATCATTGTATGGCATTTTGGCCAAAATTTCGATGCACCCCTATTCATGACTGAGAAGTATAGATCTGAAAACACGCAAATATATAAGAGCAAAGAGCAGTTTGATGGAGCGCAAACAGCCAGTCACACGCAGGTACAAACAAGCAGGCATTGTGCAGCTTAATGCCCGTGTAATCTTCTCATTTTAAGACTTCAGATGCTACTGTTACATTTTTAAATGCATCAAGTTGAAAATGCTCATTATTGCGAATATGCAGAAACAAACTGTTCAGATAACTTCAAGGGAACATTTGTAATGATACACATTACTAGAGAGAGAAGTACAAAAAGAGAGAGCGAAATGGGATTTAAAGACATTAGGGATCAGAGGTAAAGAGGGTGATTTTCAAAGGGGTGTGGCTACCGAGAACAACGGATGTGATCTCATCAGAAATGGGCGGGGCAATGAAGCAAACAGCCTATGGCGTCTCACAAATCACTGTCTCCACCACGAACGTGTTCTCGAAGTGGCGGATTCGGTGACAGTTCTGCGCATCACGCTTGGTGATACCTAATGGGAAGAATACGAAAATGATGTTAACAAAACAAAAAATAGTTACGAGTTACTTGCATTAAAGTCCCCCTGTGGTGAAAATCAAGCTTTTAATGTTGTTTATATGTCTGTGTGGTGTTTTTAATATGCTTGAAGACAAACCATGTGCAAATTCATGAGTCAACACCATTGCTGAGTTTTTCTCCTTAAAACTGCAGTGAACCAAAGACATGGTTTGAAATCGATAACCAAAATCAATAACCAATCAAGCCAACGTGTGATCGTCAACGAGTGGATCTCTGAGCTGGTGTGAGTGAGTGGAGGCGGGGCTAATTTGCATATTCATAGAACCGCGTATACTAAATGAGGCAAGGGTGTAGTAGAGTTACATTCACACCATTTTAAAGGTGCATTGCGCAACATTTCATGTTAAAAATACCCGTTTTTCTAACCCATACATGCTTGAACAATTGCCTAATGGGCTGAATGAGCCCTTCTCTGATCACTGCGATTGCCTCTATAATCCTGTACAGTAAAATAAATTCGGGATTCGGGTCAGAATTTGAGACTGTGCCTATTAAATTGCCTATATTGCAGTTTCGCTTCTTGCCAGAGGGGGCATAGTTCTGCAAAAACTCAGAGACTTGCGCAATGCACCTTTAAGGCATGAATAATTTTTTTTTTCAAGGAAAAAACTTTAAGAACTACAGGGGGGCTTTAAGAAATATTTTACAAACTTACACTATTATTTATTTTGCATAATGATTAGTATCCCAGTTAACAAAAATATCTTCTAATGTTCCTATTAAAGGAAGAGTTCACCCAAAAATTCTGGCATCATTTACTCATCCTCAAGTTGTTCCAAACCTGTATGGATTCCTTTCTTCTGTTGAACACAAAAGAAGATATTTTTGAAGAATTTCGGTAACAAATCAGTTGATGGACCGCCTTGACTTCCATTGTATGAAAAACAAATACTATGGAAGTCAATAGGGCCCATCAAATTATTGGTTACCGGCATTCTTCAAATATCTTGTATGCAAATGTTTAGGGAACATTTCATTTTTAGCATTTAACACATATTATGGGAATGTTACTTATGAATGTTCTCTGAACGTTCTGAAAACGTTAGATGGCCATTTCGTTTAAAAAAGTTTAATGAACAATGTATAAATAACGTTTCTGTGCTAATGTTTTGAGAACATTACTGAAGACCAGATAACTCTCTGTTATTGAAGGTGTCAAATAAGGCGACCGAACGTTCTATTAACGATACTGGGAGAATGTGTGCTTGTAATTTTAAGAGAACGTTGACAGAACGTTAGCCAAAGTTGTGAGACATTCCCTGTGTACAAGAACTATATAAACACATAAGCTATATAAGCATATAAGCTATATAATAACCTAAAATTCAAAATATGGTATACAGAAGAAACACAATATAAAATATTCATGGATCATAATCGCTTGATCTGTTCTAACGCAGATGGCCTGCTTCCATGAAATCGTCCCAGTTTCCCCAAACTTTGTGGTTGTCATGGATATTATCATATTATATTATCACAAAAAAGCCTTGGATCTTCAGGAACCAGGGAGAAATAGATTGCTTAATACAGGAAGCCATACCGTGGGTGTTACTTAATTGTTCCGCTAATTAGCTGCAATTAGCTATTAAGCTGGACGTCAATCAGATTTGCATGGCAGCTGTGAAGCCACACCGGTGCACAGTTTCCTCCCACCAAGAAGATGAAGAATTAGTTAGGCCGTAAGTTGGCATTGCCAAATTGGACTCGTAGCTCAGGATTGGCAAATTGATTATCTAGATGAAAGATTTACACCGCAGTTATAACAATGACGATATTTGATGTTTCATTTTTGGGTGAACTATACCTTTAAATATGATGTAAAATCAATGTTTATATAATTTCAGTTGAATGATATGATTCTCTCTAGATGTCAACATTGACTAAACCGTACCAGTCGACAACTACTATAAACAAAAGACAAACATTTGTCAACTTACGACGGCGTGAGTTGCGGCGACGGAGCCTGTACGTATCTTTACCGTTACACAGACGGTAAATAAAGCGGCCGAGCTGATGCATATTATTAACACGTCCAGCCACGACCATCTCTTCCTGGACAATGTATGTCTGGGGGAGGTAAGTCCCCTTCTACAAAAAGATAGAAAGGCAACATCAAGTAGGTATAATTCGCATTTCAAAACTGCCATTACACACAAAGTACCTTGACGTTGATGAGCAGTTCCCAGAGGTTACGTGGTGGCATTACCACACTGGTGTTGAGCTCGATGACATAACACTTGTCTAAGGCAATGTCATGGTAGGCCGTCAGACCCTAAAAAACCCAAACACATTCACATAATTCAGATAAAACTCAAGTCATCTTTATTTATATAGCACTTTGTACAATACAGATTGCTTCAAGAAACAGTAAAATAATGTTTCAATGATGCAAACAGAGTTCAATTCTGCTGTAAAGCAGCTCTAAAAAGACAACAGTAAAAAATAATGTGAAAACGTGCTCTGTAAATGCATAATGGAAACTAAGTCATGTGTGACTGTGAACATTTGTGAGCTGTGGTACCCTGTGGAAATCATGAATGATATCAGCAGGGTCTGTGTTGCTGAAGTCGGGCACAGGCACGCTGATTTGCTCATAGTTTTCCTTCAGGTAGATCCCCACGTTCTCCTCCAGCTCTTGAGAGCCTCGCAGGGGAGCAGCCACCGAGTCCTCGTACACAACACGGCAGTGGAACCGACTCTGATCCGGAACCTGAATCGCCATCATTTAAAATACATGATTTAAAGTTATATTCTGATACTGTTTTGTTCTTACCATCTTATCACTGACTGATATCTTTTAACACAAGAACATAAGATAACAATAGTATTTCTATTAGGGATGCACTGATAGGACTTTTTTTGGTCGATATCGATACCGATTTTAACACACAACTGTTGGCTGTTACCGATACTTGTCACTTTCTCTCTTATTTAAACACTCTTTTCATTAAAATCAATTAGTGTTTTGATCATGTTTTAAATTAGCAAAGTATACTAGCTAGTTTATTGCTAAATCATCAAATAATTTCTATTGAACATGGATTGGCTCCATTTAACATTCAACAGGCCAATATAAATACATAAATACAACAGAGCAAAGATTCATATGAAATAAACAGTGCTTTTCAGGTTGGTTTACAGTAGTTTTCAGGTTCAAAAATAAAGTTATCACATGTAAAATATATTATTCATTATAAATTAAATATAAATTCAAAAGTTATTTAGTCAAGAGAAGTGAGTGATTTTTTAGTCTTTTGTTGTTTGATTAACATTAAAACATTAAAACATATAAAAGGCTGCTGTCACTTTAAGAGCTGCACGGCTCTAATATACTGGTACACAAGAGTTTTATTTCTAAACTGTTACGTTTATTTAAGACATAACTGACAACGTTTACAAGGACACTCGCCAAGATGGCCGTTTTGATATAATTTTGTGTGAATTAGAAGAAGTGTAAGATAACTCAATTCAGTATTTTCGCGCTGTCTAAAACGCGGCTTTCCGGGCGCATGCTTTGAATGTGTGCACACAACTTCAGTGAGTAGAACTGAGTCCTAGTTTGCGTCTTCTTACGCATTAATATTTAAATTCGCAAAGGCTTAAAAACACGTTCAAAGGATAAACTTTCGTGAAGATGCAGCACTGGCCTGCATCAGTTCCATCAATTGTCCCGAGCCGTCGTTCATGCAGTCCTTATTGTCGAGCCCTGCTGTATTTTGTACAGATTTCATTTTGTTTTAGCAAGAATTTCAGTATTTTGCCAAGAAAAAGTTGAATTATGCAACAGACATTATACAACTTGCACAGTTATTTAATAAACCATCGGTTTCTGCCTTTTTCATGCTATAGCCAATATGCTATGGTTTTAAATTGATCAAAAATCGGTGCATCTCTAATTTCTATCAAATAGGTTTTGAAAAAAGATTTTCATATTATTCAAATTCTGATCTCGATCCCTTAAATCCACAAATCGATCATTACTACACACCACTTTTAGCGGGTGTGCACCTTGTGCATCCCTCTTATGAATAAATGCTTTTAAAAATATTTAGTCATGTTTATGAAATGAAAAGTCAAAATTATGACATAACTAAGTCATAATCGTTACATGAAAAGTCAAAATTATGACTTAAAAAGACGTTTTGCTGTATGTATCACCCTGCGTACCAGTTTGCGCGTTCCAGGAAGGCTGACAAAGTCCATCGATATCTTTACACCAGTAGGTGGCACCAAACTGTATTTTAAGAGTGAGTCATCGAGCCATTCCTTCAACTGATTCTTTCGCAACATTGATTCATTCAGGAATGAATCACGACTGTCTTTGAAACATTGGAGGTGTGTTTGACTCAGAGCGGTTGGTGTATGACATCAAAATACCGCGAGAGCGATTCGAAAAAGCATACAGAAACTTCTGCTCTCTAATCGATCTCGCTGTACTTTGATGTCGTAGACCAAAAAGTCAAACACACCTAATAACACCAGAACATAAAACATTAGCTCTGGCTGAGCCAAAAAGAAATAATTGGCACTACTGGAATCTGGCGCTTATCATCTAATTATCTAATAATTGTTTAGAGTTTATGGCACTCGTATAATTGTGTTATACCTGGGGAATGATGTAGTAACGGTAGATATATATTGAAGCATATATCAAACTGCAGGTGAAGACAATCAGTGCAGTTGTCAGACAGCAAAGTCCACTCAGAGAGGAGCGTTTCCGTCCAACAGGCAAAACCAGCTCCTCTTCCACCTACAAACACACACATTTTTCTAACATTTTGTTTTTATTTCCCTTAAAGCTACACTGTGTAGGATTTTCTCCCGTCTAGCGGTGAAATTGTATATGACTACCAACTGAATATTACTTTCTAGCTCCTCCCATTCCGAGGGCGTTTTAACTTCTACGGTGGCCGTATTATTTCAAATCTGCCGGCAATCGTGAGTAATCTCCCCCTCGCATTCGTCACAGTGCCACTGAGTGTCAAAACGCGAAAGGTGAAGCTTGAATTTCCAGGTATGTCCCTCTTTGGCTAATGTATTTTCAAGATGGAGGCGCAACATGGCTGCCGCCATTCGAGCGACTCGCTCGTATGTACTCTAAATTGTAGATTCTACGCTTACGAGAATACTTGAATAGTTGGTTGAAGTGATTACACATTAATGAGAATGTATAATTTTGAAAGAACAAAGTGTTTTTTGCTAAAAATCATCTTAAAATATTACACAGTGTAGCTTTAAATAAAGCATATTATAATAATACCCACAAAGTAGCTCATTTCAGGTTGTAGCCTATATACTATCTGAGGACATTTGGTCCTCATCAAAATGGCAAGACCCAATCACACACTACAGGAATAAATTCATCATGTCCTCAAAATACTTTCAATGCGATCACCCACACGCTGGGAGACGTGCTACAATCGACACTACATTCACTTGTATCATGCGCAGACAAGAATGGATTATTCAATGCTCTCTCGTACTACAGAAGGAAATTATTAGATGTGTGATGCCAATAGGCAATGACTAATAACGCCCCCAGTCTTGCAACCCATCTGCCAAACTGCACGGCACATGACCTGAGCTGGCCTCATTCTTAACTTACACACTCACGCATGGTTTATTATCATGATGGAGACTGTCTTTTGACTAATAGGCCTATTGCTTTTATATTAAGATAATTAGATTTAAAATATTTGAAACACACCAACACTTACACCACCATACAATCTCTTTTTAAAATAAAAAATTGGAATTAAAATAGCCCCACATCATCACATAGCCTTCACCATACCTAGAGATTGGCATGGGGTACTTTCCATAAGATCATCTCTCAATGCAAATCAAACTATCTATTAGGCTAACTGAAATAAAACCATGCCAATCTCTAGGTATGGTGAAGGCTATATGATGATGTGGGGCTATTTTAATTCCAAAGGTCAAGGGAACTTTATCAGGATGCATAGTATCCTGGATCCATGAAGTAACTGGCCTTTAAAAATAAAAATCTGCCTGCCTCTATGGGAATTTAACATAGGGGTGTCCAAACTTATGCACCCTGTATTTTAAGGAAGAACATTTATTTATTTACGACACATTATTCGTTCACAAAGAAAATTGGTGTCCTTAAAGGTTGGATTTTTCCTAATTTTTTTAATTAAGGCATTAAGTTCAATTTCCAAAATATGATTTTTTATTCCTCTTTTTAGTCAACTTTAGCATGGGTGTCTAAACTTATGCATAGCACTGTATGTGTTTTCTGACTAAGGGAATCATTAGAGACAGACTATATTTAGTAGTTCAGAAATTACATCATCTTTAAATTATTTTCATGGTGGTCATTTGGCCAATAAAGACAGCGAACACATACATGCACCCCTTTTAGTAAAGGAGCGATATTAAACAGCTTAAGCTCTCCAAAGTCATTTCTCCTCACCGTAGCCATCTGCCATTTTGTCTCTGTTGGATTTGTGTGTGTGTGTGTGTGTGTGTGTGTGTGTGTGTGTGTGTGTGTGTGTGTGTGTTGCATAGACACATAAACCTGTGCTGCACTATGTCAAATTTCAGTCCCTGCCATTGCTCTTAAGAATAAGGCCTTAACCTCTGACAATAACAACCCATATATTACAGGTAATATCTTTTAAAATGCAGGGCAAAATGTATATTAATTTTATCAAGATGTTTACTCCATCACTTGGTTTAATTATCAAAGAAGAGCAATTTGATGAAAACATCACAATAATGCACACATATTGAGTGCACAAGGATATAAAGTGCACATTTTATGGCAGAGATGGATATGATGAATGTTGTATGATGTGATGTTATTGGTGCAGGTGCTGCAGCATCCATGTCCTCTTGTTATGAAACCAAAGGGCAACAATATTTATATGCAAAACAGCTACACATATATACACGCGTGTTGATAGCATTATCAATAGATCATTTTCCACCAAATTTTATGATTAGTGGTTTATCAGGGTTGTTCTTTTCTTTTCCGGCTTTTGGTTACTTTGAACCGCTGTTGTCTGTGACATTTCGGATGATGCACACAAAAAGCGAAACTTACGTGTGGATGTGGTATAAATATTTGAGTTTTATCTCCATCTCCCTCCTCTTTCTCGGCTTTTTGTCCTGTGATGGGCTGAAAGCTGATCTTCACCATGTTGAAAGGAGAAGATAACGTTTTTAGCGTGCACGCAGATCCTTTATCCCCTGGCTTTGTGACACAATATTTGCCGTTTGTTTAATAGACCGGAAGAATCTATTATAATTTATTTATATATTTCTCTCTCTCTATATATAAAAAAAATCGTTCTTAAAGTCACAGTGCTAGCGACACTGGTGATGATGCACGCGACCCAGGAGGAGCAAGCGCGCGCACGTTTTGTATACGTCTGTGTACGATTATATATATATATATATATATAGTTATATAGTTGTATATATCTATCTGATGGTAATACTGTGGTACTTGCATATATGCCATACAAAAAATGCCTAATACTAATGATAATGACCTAGGATGAGAAAATCATAACAATACGTCTGTCTATCTATCTGGCTACAGCCAAGGTGACAGAATGTTAAACGAAATTATTCCAGAATGAATATAATAAAATATAGGCTAATATAATATAGGCTAATATATTAATATAATATAGGCTAATGTATTATTATAATATAATTTATGGCATTACTAAAACATGGTTGTAAGTCTGTTGAATAACCACCGCTTTTTAATCAAAGAACAAAAGACAGCAGAAACATGTATTTTATTCCAAACTTTATTTCCAACTGTTAGTCTGTCTACGGACTGACATTTCATTTGAAACTCCAGGTTTCTGTGCCCAAGTCTTATTACTCGGGCCAGATCTATATAGGTTAGATTGGACTGTTTAATTGAACAGACAGCAGGCCAAGAAGTTTCCAGCTTGTCCGTTAGATGCCCATGCTTAATCTAAGGCTGCAAAATAGAAACATGCACTGATGCAAGATAAGTTTACTAATTCTCAGAAATCTTAATGCTTTGGGCCATTATGATGTCAGGCTTACAAGATGACTGTGATTGGCTGTTGTTACATGTGCCAACCAAGGAAAACTAGTCCATCCTGAACCACAGATGCAGACTAAACCACAAATTATGGTGAGTTGCCCGTCACCATTTAAACAGGATATGCTCAGACTGAAATATGAAAAATTTACATCTTTAATCTAAGGTTTATTGTACTTTCCACTAAAATAAAATACTGTTATAGACATGTCAATCCCTGTTATTCTGACCAGTACTGTAAACATTCGACAGAACATGTTTTAATGGGAGTTCGGCAAAGTTCTGCATTGAAAATGAGTAGAGATACCATTATGAATTACAGTTGCATTTGTTTAAGGGAGAAATGAAGGATTTATGGCAGATGATTGTTGTGGCTGTCTTGTGAGTAAAAGCAGTCATAACTTGAAAATGATCAAGCAAAACCCTCCAAATCACTTTCAGGTTTGTGCAGTTTTGCACCAACTTTAAAGTATTAAATGACAACCCCCATCAACCACCGCACTGTTATTAAAACAAACATAAGTTAAAACATTCATAAATGATGTGGGTGCTCAAATTGCCTTTACACTCAGCAGCCACAATTAGGTAATAATGTGTGTTTGAGCGGGCAGATGAGTCTTCTGCTAATAATATCAGAAGACTTCAGATTTCAGATTAGTCTGCTGCTAATAATATCACATTTATTTTTCTCAAACTAAAAACAGCAAGGCAAGAGATACAGTGTCTGAGCTGGTGTATTTAGTCAAATTAGCTAACGCAAAACCAGAAAAGAACTTGTCCAGGTCACATTTCACCTCAAACTCAAAAGCAAGACACAGGAAATTATAGATTATAGTTTGTGTATGGTTATTGGACTATTAAAGATTTGTCCCATTATTTATGACAATTATCCCCCCCCCATATTTTATATGGGGGGAGTTAACCACTCTTAAAACATTTTTTATTAAAAGCTTATTGGGAATTTAATGAAAAGTACTATTGACAATTAAAACAATTACGACCAGTTAAAATTAAGACCGGATGCTTTATAGTAATAGGAAAGTCTCAACATATTTTCCTTTTTGATTTTGAGGTTAAATGTGATTTGTCAGATTCACTCATGCACTCACCAAATGATCAAACCAATGGCCCTAGGTAACACAAATGTACACTATGCCAGTGGGGGTTTAGTTTTACTGAAAACAAGACTAAGCAGGGCACAGATCTTAATGCCACAACCACAAGAAATCTGTCAGATTTCACAAGTTAACTTTCCATTACACCCACTTAATGCAGTGACTAATACAATAAGAAAGGAATGGCAAAGTTAACCCGGAATCGACAGCACAGCCACAACTAACTCACCAAACCACACTCATCTACACCTTTCCATACGACTTTCAAAATGAATCGGAAACAACCATAAAGCGTTAAAGAGGCTGTGAGGTGCCGTCGCGCATCCAATGAAGTCTAAAGCCAAAACAAAAAAGGGAAGATGAAAAGCTGTATGTAGGTCCTACACACTTATTCACCCAGGATACGCAACCTCAAAATGTGCAAAACATGTTGATGCATCACATTTGTAGCTTTCATGCAACTCCCCCGGCGATAGTGAGCAAATGAGTCGACAGGAGTGTGTTTGAATGGGTTACTGCATAAGTGCTTTATGCATGTCAAATTTCCTTGTATTCATTAATATCCTCAACTTGCATGGGCTGATTATCATCAAGAGACATTTGAGTGTATGGTTGTGTATGAGGTACAAAACCCTCCTTCTTTATGTGCAATAAAGCAGCAGCATCTACATCCATCCTTTCTGTTCATTTTGCTCGTTTTTTTGAAACATGAGAATAAAACATTGTAAGGGGAAGAGGTTGTATGTCCAGCGAAGCAAGACTCTTCTTCATCCTCGTCGCCCCACCGAGCTCAAACGGCATTTAACGGTTCCTGCAAAACACAAAAACATGCCCAGTGCTACGGCCACTCAACGTCCCAGAGAGCCAAACATCGTCCAGACGTTGCCTAAAACACGGTCTAGACGGCCTCTTTGCACTTTTAACCATTCGTGATCCTTCTCAAGCTTCCTGCGGGGTCGGCCTCTTGAGGTCTCGGATCTGTTTGATTAGATAGGTCTTCTCGTCGCTGAACTGCTCGTCCTCGGCTCGGTCGTTCTGGAACTTGCTGAGGAACTCGATGAGTTTGGTCTGGTTCTTCAGCAGGATGTCGAGGATGGGCTGGGTCTTGTTCGGATTGGCCACAAACACCTGAACGCACAGAGAAAGACCTCGTCACTCAGAATTCTGAAGCTTGAGACAAGTTGGTGAAATAATAATAGATTCAAACCTTAAACACATGGAAAGCTTCAAACTGGATGTTGCGGCTCTTGTCTCTCAGTAGGTTCATCATGAGTTTGAGGTTCTCTGGTTTGCTAATGTACTTCGTCATTATAGTGAAGTTGTGTCTGTCCAAAAGCAGCTCTCCCAAAAGCTGAGAGGAAGAGGAAATACATAAAACATACCAGAAGCACTTAATAATAAAGATCTAATGGCTACAGTAAACATGCACACAGTTCAGTTTAAATGCATTATAAAGCTGTGCAATAACAACTATACACACATATAGAAATACACTACTGTTCAAAGGTTTGTCAACAAAAACATTTTTTTTTTTTTTTTTATTCAGCAAGGACACATTAAATTGATCAAAAGTAAAAACATTTATAATGTTACAAAAAATGCTGCTTTCTATTCATCAAAGAATACTGAAAAAAATACTCAGTTTTCTGAAGGATCATGTGACACTGAAGACTGGAGTAATGATGCTGAAAATTCAGCTTTGATCACAGAAATATATTACACTTTCAAATATATTCAAACAGAAAGCAGTTCTTTTAAATTGTAATAATATTTCACAACATTACAGTTCTTACTGTATTTTCATCAAATAAAAAACTAATTTCAAAAACAAAAAGCCCCCAACCTTTTGAACAGTAGTTTTAATAAGCACAACAACACACAAATCAACCCGTTCCTTACCTTTAGCGACTGCCTCTTAGTCACGTAGTTTTCTGAGTGAAGCAGTTTCTCGTATTCACTAAAGAACTGAAGACCAAAAGTGGAGAAAAGAAAGGACAGAGATGTACAGTAAATTTCAGATTGTCTGGCTTCTTAGTTTAGTTCCTAAAGGCACAGAGGTTTCTGATAAGTGATCGAGGCCTGTAGGCCAAGATGTGTGTACTTTGGGGGTCGATGAATTGTCACACCTTTAGTACAGTGGGGGAAGTGTAATTATCTGATTGGTCAGTTTGAATGTATCACATCTGGGTTTTAGTCACATGGTCAGGAAAGGATAAAAGAAGATAGAAACTTGCTCTGGCTCTCTTCTTCTATGGGTCCCTTTCTTGGGGCTCTCTCTCTACCTCCTCTCTCTCTCTGGGTACAATTAATAATATAAGTTATCACCATCTCATACATCTATTTTGTAACTATTTTAAGTGTAACCATAGCCATATTTTGTCATTAAACCTTTTCAATTACAACTAATGTGCAAACTAGTTTTGATTTGGTATTGACTTTGAAGTGCTACATATTGCAATACAATATCGTCACTCTCTATATCAACACTCTCCCACAAATATAAAGCTATTGTAACTGTGCTTATTTCCGTCATTGGTATAAGTGGCAGTGGGTGGAATAGACAAGAAATGTGCAGTTTTCTACCATCTTGCTAATAACGTTTCTTTAGTCATTCGGCAAGTCTTGCAGCTTGAACCCCTGCAGGAATCCACCCTTACAATTTTAAAGAAAGATAGCACTTTACAAGCAAAACACTTAACAAAACACGTCCTGTATTTGAGTCCTTAATATGGTTATGTTCACACACGGTTCAGTTAGTTACGGGAGAGACAACCGCATTCTATAACCGAACTCACACCCTTATATTTTCAGGACTCACAACACAACCGCATTCTCGGAAACCCTGCGATGTGTGAAAGGAACCGGACTGGACAACTAGTTGTCTCGCGCCAGACATTTGGAGAGATATGCCCTACACTGCACAAACGCTTCTCTATAGTGTGTTACGGGTTTGCATGTGTAGTTTCTATTTCAGTAATTACAGAAACAGTGAGATATAAGCTGTGTCTCATATGAAGGTTTTCTGTCAGTTTTGTGTTCTACGTGCGAGTCAAATGCTTCACTCTCTACCCAGGTATAAAAGCTGCGGTCGGTTAACGAATCTTTGACAGACAAACTCGCAGCTCAGTTGGACTCTTCTTGTCGTGTCAAAAGTGATGAGGTTTTATAAACGTCGCCATCTTTGATATTAATTTGGTTACTACCGCTATGGTTACTAGTAAGAGAATACTAGCTTGACTCTCGTTGCACGTTCATACAGACAGTATTCGAGACTCTACTGTAAGTTGCTGTGGGAATGGGACATTTCGAGAGTCACCTGTAAGTAAATGCGGTTGTCAATCCCATAACTAGCAGCGTGAACGCAGCAATATTGTCTAAAATTATGACAAAAGTATTTGGACATTTGGTTGCCTAGTGTTACAAAAATCTGTTGGTGATGTGAAGAACTTAGTTCATACATCCACTAAAATCAACTTGACACCAAAATCATAATGCAAATATGTTTTTTTTGCATTTGTAGAAATGATATTCATATCTAAATTCATATGTAAAGAATTAGAATTTTTTTAAAGTGTGACTAAAGTGTTTTTTTTTGGGCCCACTTCACATTCAAATCAATTCCAAAATGTATTGACTTTCACATTAAGTGCAAAGAAACAAATGCAAATTCGAGGAACTTTTTGTAGAATGATCCAATGACAGCAGACAGTGATGGAAGCCAAATAAATGAAAAGAAAAGTCAGTAACTCACTCTATCATAGTGTTGCTCCAGAAACTCAGCGCTGAGCAGTTTGTGTCTCGTCAGCAAATCCTGGAAGTAAACCAAACAAATGGAATTTATCAGACAGAATAATTATACAGAGCATCTGAAGATGACATACGCCGCCCAGACAAAACAAACACCTAGGCTTGTTTGTTTGTCAACGTACTAACTTTAAAAGTGGCAAATGCATCCGAGGCGATGTCGAAGGTGGACATCTCCACGTATCTGAAGAAATCGTAGAACTGCTCAGAGCAGAGGGTGATCTTTGCCAGCGGCTCATGCCGTATACATTCCCTCAGCATGATCCCGCAGTTCAGAGCGATGTCTGGAGACTCGTAACTGCAAAAAAGACAGGAACATTTGGCCACCATATACACATCCTCATGTTGTTCTAAAACTTTCTTTCATTCATAGACACTGAAGGAGATTTAAAGTGGCAGAATGTAATATTGACTGCTAGTGGTTGAAATGGGTACTGCAGTCCAAGTTAAAAAAATTGGAGAGAGTTTTTTCCCCGCCCCCTCCTCATTGGAGTCAACGCTCACGTGGGTCGCCAGATTGAGGACACAAACTGTGATCTCTGCCCCAAGTTTGTTTGCTGACTTCCATGGCTGCAATATGCTGTGTTTCCCTCAAACTGGCAACCCGGGAGTCAAATACTATTGGGCAAATTGAAAGTGGGCGGGATCAAACAGACCAAAACAAAAAACAGACATTATGACACTGAACACACATTTCAAATTAAAATAACTGACAGTCACATTGTGTTTTTCAGAGAAACAAGTATTTGAACTTAGCATGTTTCCAAAATTATGGTATTTTTATTAGTGCTGGGAAACGATTAATCGCGATTAATTGCATCCAAAATAAAAGTTTGTGTTTACATATTATGTGTACTGTGTATAATTATTTTGTATATATAAATACACACACATATACATGTATATATTTAAGAAATATTTGCATATATATACTGTATATATACATATATTTATATACATAATTTATAATAATATAATCATTTATGTTATATATAAATATAAATATTTTATATATAAATAACACATTTTTCTTAAATATATATATGCATGTGTGTGTATTTATATATACAAAATAATTATACACACACATAATATGTAAACACAAACTTTTATTTTGGATGCAATTAATCGCGATTAATCGTTAATAATTGTAAAAGCACTAACATGTTGTGAACTATCTAAACATTTCACATTCAAGATGGTATCGCTGATAGAATAGAATAAGATGTACCCATTGCTAATGCTGACTCACTAGAGTAAATACTCATCTGGGATCAGATACTCATCTAAAATATTTACCAATAGTCTCATATTAGTCACAAAACCACTTCCCTTGATACCTTAGTTTGAGATATGATCTAAACAGCTTCAAATTTAGAAAAGCAGATTGAACTAGTCTGACAACTGCCACATTTATGTTATATATTAAATAGGTGAATATGAAAATCAAATGAATGTCTTCACAATATGTTTGTGAGTGTGTCTCACCCTTTAAGCAGCATGAAGAGTATATTTTGTTGAGTGCACAGGTATTCAACAGTGGGTGTCCGTGTGCCGATTTGACGTCTCAAAATATTATTAAAGATCTGCGCCACGTCTTTCTTGCCCTAAAGAAAAAAAATGCAGAATAGTTACTGAAAAGCTCAATTAATTAAAAATAAAAACATGTATTTCCACAAACTGGATTTTTTATTTATTTTTTTTTTTTATAAAAATGTAAATTGTATTTTAAACTAATCATAATTCTAACATTACTAAGGCCTAACATTCTAACACTTGAAGAACAAAATGTACTCTGTTGATGTGTTGAAACCAGTGGAAACTTTTAGATGCTGGCTAGACAATATCCAAAACTTAATATTCAATAATAGTTTCATGACATATTAAGTAATAAAATGAACTTCTAACCTCTTCCATGGAACTGGGGGCTTGTTTCGCAGAGATTGAATAGTGAATGATCATATTGAAAGAAAATGATCATGAGTCATAGGTCATGTTATTCTGCTATTACTGTTGTATCGGTCCTGCTTATCCTATAAAAACCACCACCTTTTTGAGAGAGCTTTTCTGAGAATTGCTTCGAGAACTCTCCCAGCCGTGATTAAATCATTTAAAGAGAATTTGTTGAAGTCTGCCTGGTTATTTCTGCAGAGCAAGTTAGTTAGTGGAGCACTAGACTTGACACTAGAGATCTTACTTCGATAGCGTTATAGAAAAAGGGACAAAACGTCGTCCGACTCAAAGCCAGTTGTCGACTGGAGACACTTGGGTGTTGACTTCTTTTTTCTAACTGAATGGGTGTTTGGCTTAAAATTATTCAAAATAAGACTATGTGTTTAAAAAATAAGCTTAAAATGAAGATATAAACTGATATCATATTTCCTAATTTAATTTTGCCTTTCATTTAATTTATGAACCAGGGTTGTCATGAGCCGCTTTCCGACCAAGTAGTTACAGGAACTTAGTTCTAGGAACTGTCCACTTCTAAACAGTTCTATGAACTACTCTCCCTCAAACTTGGTTTTGCTGTTTGCGTTCGCACTGGCCAAGTGGCCATAGGAACTGGTAGGAGGGGTGAGGGACGAGTGTTAAAAAAAAAAAAAAAAAAAAAAAAAAAACCTTTCCCTTTAAAACCTCACTTATCGGGCTTATGCTACTCTGAATAATGCCTGAACTTCGTATTTTGAGCACTTCTTGCGTTGTTGTTATTTTGCCTCTTCATGATGACTTGCTTAATTTAGTCCTAATTTGTAAGTCGCTTTGGATAAAAGCGTCTGCTAAATGACTAAATGTAAATGACGCAAGCACGGTGACTTTTATTTTGACGGTGCGACGGACCTTTATTTTGACAGCGCTGAGAACGCCAGAGCAAACAATGCTCGCATTCTCTGTGTTTATTAGTTAGCGATCTGTCTAACAGTACTGTTTAATATCTTGTTAGATAGAACTGTTATAGAAAGTAGACAGTATATGAAAAAAAGGTTAGTAGCCTATGCCGTGTGGTTGATGTCTAGTGTTGCTAGCTGGGCAGATAAACATAATCATGTTTGGCTTGGTCCCCTCAAAGTTGCGTTGGATTTTCTCTTCAGCATAAAGGTTTAGAGACCCATCTATCACTGTTTTCCATGTTTGTATAGTTAGTTTATGGAGTAAATATATAGGCTATAATCTGTATGTTTACATTCTAGCTGTTTTTAAAATGGCGGGTGCTGGTGTTCCGCGTGCGTTCGGCCAATCAGCGTACACTAACGTCACGGGTAGTTCCTATAGTGCTGGTTTAGACCCTACTCTGAAGTAGGACCTAAATTAGTTCCTCCAAATGGAGTTCCTAGAACTAAAATCGTTCCTAGTTCCTGCGGTGCGAACACGCAGACATCCGGGTACTTTAGCCAATAGTTCTAGGAACTGTGAAAAGGTTCCTCCGGTCGGAAAGCGGCTATAGTCATGGAAAACCTCGTTTATATGAGGAATGTTTGATTTTAGACCTGGAAAGGTCATGCAAAAATATTTTTTTCTACAAAGAATGAACTTTTTCAAGTTATTTTAAGTTCTAAAATATTTTATCAGGTAGAAATAGATATTTAAAAAAACAAAAACAAAAAAACTGTAATTAAGTCGTTTTAACTCATTTGTAAGTCACTTTGCATAAATGAATAAACGTAAATGTCTAGGTGTGAACTAGAAAGTTTAAAAGCTTCAATTTACTTAAGTGAAACTGAAGAATGAACTGATGTGACGTCATTTCGAACAAAATAAGGCCAAAGCCTAGTTCGTTTCGGGAATCGCAACAGCTTGCCTAAACTGACTTTCCGAAAATTTTGCTCTGGCTAGTAAACACCTTTGTACTACATTGGTCTGTCTACATACTACATTATTCGCCACTGGTTCCTTCAAGATTTTCCTATGGGGTTTTATAATGGGGTTTTTCAATTAATGAAATTATAAAACCCCATAGGAACATTTTTGGGGATCCAGGCAGGTTTTCATCAGTCTTCCAGTTTGTATTTCCACAGCATGAAGGTAAGATCTCACAGATTCATAAATGAATCACTCATTTTAAAATCTTCCCGGTCTACTGACATGTGTTATGACATCCGCTTAAAACGGCGTCTTTTCAGTAACGAGTCAACTAGTAGCCTAGTTGAATCATTTCTTCCGATGCTGCCCTCTGTAACCGGTAGGCGTGGCTTGGGAGTGGCCTCGTAGGGCAGCGAAGCAAGTGCATTCTGGGAGTTGTTGTCTTTCATCCACATGAGCCAAAAATAAATTCTCGCTTTTCTCAGTCTAAAAGGCACCAACTTCTATTCTATTCTATCAGCTTCTTCACATTCATCTTTCCAGCGGTGAAATATGCCTTTAAAAGAGCATTTGAGAGGTGGATTTTGAGGGACTTTACTTTTCATGTGACAAGAATATATTTTGTGGCTTAGTCTATTAAACTCGTCCCCCACCTCAAAGTCAATGAGCTGCAGATCTGCGACGAGGGTGCTGAGCAGACCGCTGTTGTAGAGCTCCTGAGCCAGCTGAGCCACGGCTTCTGTCTGCGGCTCCTTCTCACTCGTGCCGTAGAGGATCTCCTTCATCGCCAACAGAGATTTGGACACCTCTTCAGACGCCTGCAGACACACAGCCCTCTTATTAATGGCCTCATGAAACACTTTTAATAGGTGACATTTAACAGTATAAACCCAAACATACGTGTGCAACAGCGCATTGTTCAAATACCTTCTCAGCCTTCTTGTCCGAAATGTCCTGCTTCTCCAGAATGGTCATACTGTCCTTTAGATTCTTCACAATGTCCGCGGGACACTTGTGAGACTTACCGAAAGGGAACGGCATGGCAAAACCTTACCAGGGCAACCAGGTAGCAGAGAGCCCAGCTGTGAAAAAAGTGAACGAGAAACAGAGAGAACGTCAAAAGGAGGGAAAGAAGAAAATGACTGAGATAGAACGACAAGCAATCAAACGAGAACTCATTCATAAGCAAAAGAATAACCACAAGAAAACAACAGATAATAGAATTGACAACCAACTTAGAATCAGCAAAAGAAAAACGTAGAAGTCACAGAAAGAAATAAAGAGCAAGGGGAAACAAACAAAAAAACAGGTGAACAAAAAAAAAAGAATGAATTAAAAACATAAGAATGAATAAATAAACAAATGAAAGAATGAACAAACAGAAAAACTAATGAAAAAATTAACATACAAACCAATGAAATAATGAACAAATTAATTAACCGAACAAATGAAAGAATGAATGAACTAACACATATATATTAATGCATTTAGAAGACTTTACACTGTGTTCAATGTACACATTTAATCAGTTCTTGCTTTCTCTGGGAACCGAACCCATGACTTTGCGGTTGTTAGTGTCACAGATGCCGACCTATTTTTTACAGTCTATGATGCCGACGCGTCCGCCATCTTGGAACAGTCAACGTGTTGTGACTCACAGTAAATATATATATGCACAGTACCAGTCAAAAGTTTGGAAACATTACTATTTGTAATGTTTTTGAAAGAAGTCGCTTATGCTCATCAAGCCTGCAGTTAAAAAAAACAAACAAAAAAAAAAACAGTAATATTCTGAAATATTATTACAATTTAAAATAATGGTTCTCTTTTTTAAATATACTTTAAAATGTAATTTATTTTTGTGATGCAAAGCTGAATTTTCATCAGCAAGTACTCCAGTCTTTGGTGTCTTATGATCCTTCAGAAATCATTCTAATATGCTGATTTATGATCAATGTTGGAAACAGTTGTGCTGCTTAATATTTTTTATAACCTGAGATACGTTTTTCAGGATTATTTGATGAATAAAAAGTTAAAAAGAACTGTATTTATTTAGAATAGAAATCTTTTGTAACAATATACACTACCGTTCAAAAGTTTGGGAACAATAACTGTTTTTTTAGAAATTAGCACTTTAATTCAACAAGGATGCGTTAAATTGATAAAAGGTGATGGTAACGATTTATATTGTTAGAATTTTTTTTATCAATTATCATTGATAATAACTGAGTATCAAATCATCATATTAGAATGATTTCTGAAGGATCATAAGACACCAAAGACTGGAGTACTTGCTGATGAAAATTCAGCTTTGCATCACAAAAATAAATTACATTTTAAAATATATTAAAAAAAAGAGAACCATTATTTTAAATTGTAATAATATTTCATAATATTACTGTTTTTTTTTTTGTTTTTTTTAACTGCAGGCTTGATGAGCGTAAGCGACTTCTTTCAAAAACATTAAAAATAGTAATGTTTCCAAACATTTGACTGGTACTGTATATACATAAAATACACAACAAAACACAAGTTAATACAAACAACAACCAAAAAAATAATCAAAAGAAAAATAACCAGATTGAAGGAGAGCTCAGTGCTCACTGCCATCAACATTTCTCTGAGTTTCAAGTTAGTGCATGTCAACTGCTTATGGAAGGAAGTTGATCTCCACTGGCTAGGGTGTAAATTCACACCTTATGTTCAAACACACAAACACAGATACGTGTCAGACATAGCGCAAATACGAAGTGAGCTTTGCAAAGTTGATAAACAGGAAATGTGCAGCAGGAACCTCTTCAATGAATACGGCGGTGTGCTGGTTTCCTCCATAAAGATCACAGCAGCCAAACTCAAGCATGAAGTTCTGACCTGAAGAAAAATCACTCTAGAAATACTGATGTTTTTTCATTACCCTTTTCCAAAACACAAACTATTATTAATATTACAGTGCCACAAATGCTCTGAATACTCCGTGCGGCAGCTCGTGGGATCCGTGCGTCACAGGACCATACGTCCAGCCGGTTAATCTCCATTAGCTTGTGCAGGTTCGCCAAATCCGTGACCTGGTGACCAACCACGCTCGCCATGTCTGAGCAACACACATCTGAACCCAAACAGATGCCGCCGAGTTTACATCTAAACCAGGGGTGTCTAGTCCTGCTCCTGAAGGGTCACTGTCGCTCTATTAAACACACCTGAACCAGCCAATCAAGCCCTTACTGGGCATACTGGAAACTTCCAGACAGGTGTTGAGGCAAGTTGCAGCTAAACTCTCCAGGACCGAGTTTGGACACCCCTGAACTAAACATGCATTTCATAGTTGCTGCAATGGTTGCATGAGATCAATTACAGGTTAACTGATCAGCCACTCTAATATGATGCTAATAATACCAATCATAATTGTTGCACATAATGTTAATAATTACATTGCATTGCCAACAATTACTGCTGCATGCTAAATCAACAATACTGTACAATACGGGGGAGAGCTGGGTTAGTCTTCACACATCACAAAGGCTATATCGTAGTATCTATGAATCAATATTAATAGTACATTAGTTTATAGTCATGTTCTCGTGTCGGTTTCAAACAGGTAGGCCTAGTTTTTCACAATGTGTTTTATGAATAGTAGGCTTTATCACACTATATATATATTAGGACTGTCAAAAGATTAATCGCGATTAATCGCATCCAAAATAAAAGTTTGTGTTTAAATAATATATGTGTGTGTACTGTGTATAATTACTTTGTATATATAAATACACACACATGCATGTATATATTTAAGAAATATTTGCATACATATACTGTATTTATATATAATTTATATTATATATATATATTAGGGCTGGAAAAAGATTAATCGCGATTAATCGCATCCAAAATAAAAGTTTGTGTTTAAATAATATATGTGTGTGTACTGTGTATAATTACTTTGTATATATAAATACACACACATGCATGTATATATTTAAGAAAAATGTATAATTTATATATAATTTTTTTTATATATAATATAAATTATATATAAATATATACAGTATATGTATGCAAATATTTCTTAAATATATACATGCATGTGTGTGTATTTATATATACAAAATAATTATACACAGTACACACACATATATTATGTAAACACAAACTTTTATTTTGGATGCGATTAATCGCGATTAATCTTTTGACAGCCCTAATATAAATATAATTTTTTTATATATAAATTACACATTTTTCTTAAATATATACAAGCATGTGTGTGTATTTCTATATACAAATTTAATTATACACAGTACACACATATATTATTTAAACACAAACTTTTATTTTTTAACTTTTATTAGAGAGAGAGAGAGAGAGAGAGAGAGAGAGAGAGAGAATTCCAATTTCTGTTGGTCTATTAAATATTTATTATAAATAAATACACACACAGTTTGATGGAGACCCCATATTATAGTGTTACAATAGTAACAATAACTTGGAAATATAAGGAAACTGAATAAGTAATACAGGGGTGCATATTTATATACAAGAACTCTAAGACTAAAGATTCTTACCAAATGAAAATATAACAAAATATAACAGTGAGGTACAGAATTATTTACATTTATTAAGGGAGTTGGATATTGCAGGATATATATATATATATATATATATATATATATATATATATATATATATTTATTTATATATACACTGAATGTATTTTCTGTTTAAAATAATATTTAAAATGGTATATATATATATATATATATATACCATTTTAAATATTATTTTAAACAGTATAATTAATTATTCTCTTATAAATAACATTATTTACTTAATTTCACTCAAATACACCAGAAAACAGGACATTCAGAAAATACCCGGATACTCCTGGCAACATGTAGCCTAGTTATCGGCTGATGCCAGCAATATTAAAATTGTCATAAAGACTAGTTTAATGGCATCATCTAATGACAAAGATTCGTCACAGGTCAAATAAACACCAGTAGCATGCATACTTATGTCCTAACTGCATGATAATGTAGATAATAGATCGGAATCACGACTATGTCTTGTTCAGCTGTGAAGTGACAGTGCAACTGTTAATACCCAACACATTACACACATGCTACTCGAATCAGCATCAAGATCTGTGTGAATCAGCATCAAGATCTGTGTAAATCAGCAGAAGTTATGAAGCAGCCCATGTCTAACTGTGATATAACAAGGGCTCGATGATCTGAATGACAGAGGGGCTTCACTTTAACTGTGTCTCAGTCCCAGTGAGCTGTCCACCTAGAATCAATCTATGACGCCCCCCCAGTTCAGACATGTCTATGGTGTTGCCTGGGTAGGCTGCAGACTAGTTTGAGACACAGCCCCCTACTTTTGCGCAAGCAGAGGCCCAGTGTGATGGACAGAGTACAGATAAGACAGGCATATAACTTACGCAAGTCTCTAGTCAACTACCTGGTTTATCTTTAAATCAGTGATGTAAGTTACAAACCACAACAGATACGAAGCCCCTTCTCGTCTATAGTGTCACTCCTTACTCAGACTGTGTGCGTAAATGGAGTTGAGGTTTCGCACAGGATGCCTCTGATAGGCCTCTACGTGCACTTAACAATATATAGCTTCATAACAAGAGCCAACAGAAGAAAAGTAAACAATATCACACCTTATTTTTGGGTCTCCTTCGGCCTTTTCTAGCGAATAGCGGTGTGATTCCTGGAATATGATGTTTTGGTGTGTTATTTCTTAGCCAGATTTGAGCGGAGAACCGTCGGGGTGTGTGTATGAATGTGTATGTGTGTGTGTTAGGCTACAATCAGGAGCGAGAACTTCCGCAAACCTGCAGTGAGGAGGATTTCAAAATAAAAGCCCCAAACAAACGCTCTCTCCCTCTCTCTCTATCTCTCTCTCTCTCTCTCTCCACGGACGAAGAAAATAAAACTGCTCATACACGAATGTAAATGACTATTTTTTACTACAAATAAACTTTTAAATTAGGGATAGCTTATTGCCTTCATACATTAACAGCATCAACAAAGCAAAATACCGTAAATTACTGTAAAGACGTCATTATTTCCTTTGATTTATTCACAATGGATGCTAGCATGTAACGTTAGTAGCCCATATGCTATTGCTTATCAACAGACATATGATCAACAGAGACAATTTATATAAAAGACGCTGATATACCTTATTTGTATTATTTTGATTTGCTATTGTTAAAAATGTTGCAATAAAACAACTATAAAGTAAAAAAGAAGTTAAATAAAAATATGTTTGTAATTAAAGATGCACATACTTTTAAAATAAAATATGATTTGTTTATGAAGAAGACAACTCAGTAAACATAAACAAATAGACATATTGAAACAGGCCCAATAACTGACTAATAACAGTGAGGAAGATGGATCAGTTTCCCAATACCGATATTTGCCATTGTTTCTGTGTCTGCCAGTTATTGTTACTACAATGAAACGTATTCATTCATTCATTCATTCATTCATTCATTCATTCATTCATTCATTCATTCATTCATTCATTCATTCATTCATTCATAAATAAATAAACGGTTAAAGGGAAATTGGATTTAAATAAAACCAAAGTAAATTGGCATAATATACAATAAACAGAAAAATAAACATGCAGTTTTATATTTTTGGCAATTCATTTTCAAACTTATCGAATGAAAATACACCAATAGCCAATAACACTGAATTAGAAAATAATTGTATTATTTAGGGAGTTTGAGTTTAATTCGCTTGACATGTTGTCCACAATTTACGTTTGGAATCCGAATTATATGCAATATCTAATTTAATTTACAATTGAAAGTTCTCCTAGACATGAAATCGGAAGAAGACGTAGCTAAATTCGTGAATGATGGGATAGCTTAGCCTCAAAGACCGCTCTTGATAGTGTGGATTTAGTGTGCTACTGAACTTTTTCAGACCAGGGACAATGCAAACTACCAAGAGTGTGGGTATTGAAATTGGACCCGAAGATTTGGACAGGCCCCTTATGCTAATGGTAAAGACTGTATGTAAAAAAAAAAAGTAGTGTGCAAAGCCAAGTATAGGCTAGTAGTGTGTTTGAGTGTGCTTCACCGCCCTCTACTGGTTAAATAATATACTTCATAGAGATCCAGGATAATGCGTTTGCGTTAAAGACATACACTGAATGATTTATTTGTAAAATGGTGCAAATAAATAAATAAATAAATAAATAAATAACCGGATTTGTGGTTAAAGTGCCATTAGCTGGATCTCTGAAGCTGTAATGTCTGCTAAAATAAGAGATATAAGCTCTGCTTAAACAAACAGCATGTAAAAAAGTGTCGGGTGTAAAGCGGCTTTAAGTCTTAATTCCTAATTGATCAAACATTTGTTTTTAATTAATCGTAAATCTAAATAAATTGAGTGTTTATTGCTACTTGTATGTCTCATTTTTTGTTACAGGGGTTTGTTTACTTGTTATCCTCAGCAAAACTCAATGAAAAGCAACATTTTCTAGAGTACACTGACCCATTTACAATTTAAAAAAAAAATTGCTTTAAAAAAATTGAGAAAGAGTTTTAGGTCATATTTTGCACCCCTATATTCGCAGTAAGTGGCAGGTGGCGATACCCCCCCCTCAGACTTCCACAGAGAGAGAGAGCAGAAGAAGAGCTCGACACGGAAGCGCTTCGAGCGGAAGTGGTTTTTTTCTCGGCCCTCGTGTCGCTCTTCCTTTCCGCCTGCTCGAGTGCGCCATACACACACACGCTGCGAAGGTAACGACGAAAAACAGATTTTAAACCCTTTATACCCTTTCCATCCACATCAAAATATACTCATCTGGTTGTTAACAGAATCATTTTCATGTTTTGACTCGTATATGTCATGTAGCTCGTCAAAACGATGATTTTGTGCGTGTTCTGTAAGCGGTCCGTGAGCCCGCTGTCTCTCCCTTAGAAAAGACCGAGAGTGAACCCGCACATGTGCATTATGACATTGTGTCTTATATTTCACAAAGTGTCAAATTTGGATGAATCGTGTTAACTGTATTATTGGATTACGCCGTACTGATTAAGAGTACATTTAGGATGTAATTGGGTCGGGATCATATTCGTAATCTATATGAAGACAAGTTTAGATCGTGATTATTTATCCTCGTTTTAACTTCCAACATACATTGGTTTAAATGGAATAAAACATTATGTACTGTATTAATTAAAATTTCCTTTTTTTGTGTGTGGGACACTTATCTTTTAAAATAGAATTGCGTTATTATATGAAATTTAACTTTTTTGTTGAATTCAGCTTGCTTTTTCTCCCTCAATTAATATAGGATTATTTTGCTATCTCTATGATCTTTATGGGTTGGTCTGTGTGTTGTGGACACCCTTATGTACATATAAATGTGACCTTTCTCATTTCATTGTGAAGATGGCTGAAGATTGGGAGGCTGCGCCAGCTGTTGCTGAGACACCAGAGATCAAACTCTTTGGCAAATGGAGCACAGATGATGTGCAGATCAATGACATCTCACTGCAGGTGTGTTTGACGCTCACACAGCTGGACATACACATGACATGGTTTTGTAAGGATTGCATATTTGTTTTTTATTTGTCATTAACCCTATGAAATCACATATTAGACTAAGCCTTTTTGTTTAGCATTGTACACAAGGCTGCTATTATGGCACACAGTATTATAAGTGAGCTTACACTCAAGGAGGAATAAAATATTTAGAGGACCAAGCTGACCACAAATGGTATTTGTATGGCCAAAAAGCAAGATGAAATAGCTTACAATTGTAAATCAATGAGGTATTTTTTATAAAAGACTATTTAATGTATATAAACATCAGTTGTCATATCTGTTCTATATCTGTCAATGTCTTGGTAAGATATTAAAATGCATTATGATCAAAGCAATGTAGTGCATTATAGGAGTGAGAGATGTACAAATGATCCTCAAAAGCCTGTTTAATATTTTTAACATAATTTTTACAAAAGTTATATATGAATCAAGTAAATCTAGGTGGCTTCAGTCCCGTATATGTTGAAATCTTAATATCAATTTAAAAGTTGTTCTTAGTTTACTATATAAAAAATCTTTCAATATTTCACAGCAGAAATCACAACCTGAAAGTGGACATTTTTACTATTGCACTGACAGAAGGCGTGAAGAAGATTTTTTGCCATTGTTTTGATCGTGTTTATTTGGAGGCTGTACATTAAGCACATCAACGTATGTCTCTTTCAACAGGATTACATTGCCGTGAAGGAGAAATATGCCAAATACCTCCCCCATTCCAGCGGCAGATACGCAGCCAAGCGTTTCCGTAAGGCTCAGTGTCCCATTGTGGAGCGCGTCACTAACTCCATGATGATGCACGGACGCAACAACGGCAAGAAACTGCTGACCGTCCGCATCGTGAAACACGCCTTTGAGATCATCCACCTGCTCACTGGCGAGGTCAGACCCAATTTCCAGATTTATTCATGCTTTGTTGCCTTGGTTTGTCATAGCAAAGTAGAAGGCCTGTTTAAACAATGTAATGATTTTTTAAAACCATTTCTGAGATCTTAATAGTCTATTAATAGTAGACCATTTCTATTTGGTTTCCAGAATCCTCTGCAGATTCTGGTGAACGCCATCATCAACAGTGGCCCTCGTGAAGACTCCACTCGTATCGGACGTGCTGGAACCGTGAGGAGACAGGCTGTTGACGTGTCCCCCCTGCGCAGGGTCAACCAGGTCTGATTTTCTTCAAGTGTTGTTTGAGTGAGAACTAGCTAAATAGCTATCTGGCTTTTTAAAGTTTCTTTAGGGCCGTTTACACGACATGGAAAACTTGTGCGTTTTGGCGGCTAGAAAACGCAAAGGTCGTCAAAGTGCAAGTTTTTGAAAATGATGCACGGATCCTTTTTTGTGGATCCATGTAAACAGGGATCATTTTGACAATGTTGTCGTCCGTACACGAGACTTTTAAAAAACGCACATTGTGTAAACGTACCTTAGGTCATAGTTTGATTTAACATTATCTCTCTCTCTCTGTATGTATGTGTGTGTATATCTATCTATATCTAAATCTAATTTGAGTATTGGTTAACTTATTTATTTTTGACATGTACACTTTAAAAAAAAGTTCCAAAGGGTGTTTTCACACTGATGCCGTTGAATAACGTTTTCAGTTCCCCCAAACAACCGTTCAGTGAACAGTTCTTAAAATCGCCCCCTTTTTTTTCTCTGTGTGAAAAAACAATTTAATAATGTAAAGAACCTTTTGTGCGATGTAAAGGTTCCATGGATGTTAAACGTTCTTCATGGAACCATAAAACCACAACCTTTTTTTAAGAGTGCATATCAGTGACACCAGGATTTAAGTTATTTAAGTTAAAATTAGTTATTGTGGATTGCATGTTGACTTTTAAGGGACTTGTCATAAGTTAGGATGCTTTTGGTAACTCGAGAGACTTTATTAGGCCTTTGCGATTTGGTCGTTCACAGAAATGGTCGGTGAAGATATGGTCTATATGTGAAAGTGGTCACTTATTGTCTGTTGGTGTTATGATTTTAGGCCATCTGGCTGCTCTGCACTGGTGCAAGAGAAGCTGCTTTCAGGAACATCAAGACTATTGCAGAGTGTCTTGCTGATGAGCTCATCAACGCCGCTAAGGTGAGAGAGACAATCTGATCAGAGATGTTTATTATCTACACCTCCAGATCACGTACAGTAAATTAATGTATGAATCTTGTCATTGTTGTTTTTTTATCTGCTATTACAAAGTTATTTTTCTGTTTGTATTGCAGGGTTCCTCCAACTCTTATGCCATCAAGAAGAAAGATGAGCTGGAGAGAGTGGCCAAATCTAACCGCTAATCTCCATTTTGTAGAAATTTGGATTACAATAAAAGTATGAAATGTATTCATGTGTGGTTGTTTTTTTTTTTCTCTTAATGCAATGCTGATAAATCTCCTGTATTTAGCGTCAGGTGAACGAGGATGAACTCTTGAAGGGTTGTGTGAATCTTTTCTTAGTTGAATTTTGGTAAATGTGTGATTACCTCACATAAACAGATTTTCCCCAAAGTATTGTGGAGTCAATGCTCCTTGTGCTATTTTAGCAGTTGCATTTAAAATGACAACCGATTGGCTGTAACATTTCATATCTTGTTTTACTTACACTGCTTAAAGTTTCTGATCTAAGCTGCCTTGAGGGATCACTGAATTAAGCAGTTAAATCTTTATATAAAACTGATTTTAACCATCTTTTTGAATCCTACAGTCACAAGACCCTCAGTCATTTGACATTCATTCCTCTACCCTGCATGTCTTTCATTAACAAATCTATTCTGTAATTAAATGTGTGCTGCTGCTCTACCCTTGCCAGCAAAGGCATCCGATCGTAACCTTAAGATCTGATAGTCCTCTTGCTGAAATGAAGCCGGCTGTTTTGAAGATATGTAGTATTGGTGTGTGGTTGTAACCTGTGTCCGCCTGCATGCTTGGGATTGGCTGGCAATGAACAGGCAAATAAAGCTGCCAAGGAAGAACTTCAGTTGACAATGTAATATATCTGACATTAAACCCATATTGAATCAGTACATTTTTTATAAATGACAAACAGAATGGACTGAATCCAACACTAAATCAAGGAGTTAATTGTTATCATTTTGAAAATAGATGTTTACATGTAAGGGCATTCAGAGACCTCTCTGACCTCAGAGCTGCATCAACAAACTGCTGAAGCCCGAATTAAGTTCTAGGGTGGAGTCGCATTTTGATGTTAAAAGGGCAGGGTTACAGGAAAAGATGATAGTGTACAAACTGGACCATTCTGACCTGTGAAAGGATTACGCCGTAGACTAAGAAAATCTAAATATGTCTCAACCTTTTAGACACATTCTCTTCTTTTGTCTTCTCCCATCTGTGGGTAAGTTAAAAAAAGTAATAGATAAAGCGATGCCATTATCTGTTGTAATAGTTTTTCACTTCCATAAGCTTTATTACATAAAATAGCTCTTAAACAGTGTGTAATGTCAACAATGTAAATGTCAACCCTTTTATATTACAGTATTTTTTAGGAATAGGAAGTGATCGTGCTTTATAGTGCACTTTAATGCTTTTACTGCTACAATAAGAAAATAGAAAGCTTCTAATTGAATTCCATTGTATCTTTGCATATCATCATCTATGAATTTACTAATATAATTATTTTCATCTGTCCTCTCACAGTTCCTCTGTTCTGTTATACATGTGTATTTCCTTCCATCTCACCCCTGGACTGTCTCAAGTTCCCCACCAGGTGTGCGCCGGGTCAGCTCTGCCTTTCTAGCAAAGCTGTAGGACAGCGAGGTATGTACATGTGTCATTAATGTCATTCAGTCTGTGACAGATTTTTGGAATTATGTGCTTGATTTACGATGAGACCTTCAAATAAGCCAGACATTTTGCTTGTCATTATGTGTTTTTCTTTGAACAGGGGATTTTCAGGTCACCCTGTATGAAAAGAGCTGTGCTCTTCCTGCCCTGTGTGGATTAACAGGAGAGAAGTTTGCCTTTGGTTTAAACTTTACCTTCACCAGCGACTGCTGTGATACTCTGCTCTGCAACGGCATCTCAGCCAGTTCTGCTGGCATATGGTCCAGCACCCTGCTCTCGCTTCTTCTGGCAGTACTTTATTCACAGTAAACTCAACTAATGGACTCTATAAAAAAAAAAAAAAACCAGATAAAATGTTGGCCAACACCACCACCAACAACAATAACACAAGTTTGGGGACATCTTGAATAATTGTAAGTTTGAAAAAATAAAGTAATTCCTAGAACCCTTGGGCTACACTATTTTAAGGTGTCTGTACGCATTTAAGTAATACTTAACATGTACTTATAGGATTAGGATTTGGTTTAGGGTTAGTTGCATGTAATTTTGCATAATTTATAGTTATTACTATAGTGTTAACACTTTACAGTAAGGTTAATTTATTAATAATGTATTAGTAAATGTTGAAATTAACATTAAAAAAGATTAACAAATGCTGTAGAAGTGCAGTTCATTATTAGTTCATTATTAAAGGGGTGGTTAATTGTGATTTCACTTTTCTTACTTTAGTTAGAGTGTAATATTGCTGTTTGAGCATAAACAACATCTGCAAAGTTACAGTGCTCAAAGTTCAAAGCAAATGAAGATATTTGCTTTTAAATAAATAGTTTTTTAAGGACTAGGCTACAACAAACGGCTGGTAGGGACTATACACATTCCTCCCGGGTTAGTGACATCACCAACCCTAAAATTTACATAAACCCCGCCCCCGGGAATGCAATTTAATTATCATGACAGAATATGCTAATCAATGACTTAAGATAGTTAACTCCACATCAGTTGCATTAATTCTTAAACTAACCATTCAGAAATGTGCTGTTGCTTTCGACATGTTGGCACCTCTTCTTGAGTCTCTCCATCATTGTCTGACTCTGTCTGGTTTGAACATAAAAGGCTAAAGTTTTCAAATTTTCAGTGCATGTCTGTGTGAGGTAAAAGGACACAAGCTGTTGAAGCTCCACCCTCTGTGCTGGGAGCAGCAGCTCATTTGCATTTAAAGGGACAGACACAAAACGGTGCTATATAACATGCTATATAAAAGTATCTGTGGGGTAATTTGAGCTAAAACTTCACATACACACTCTGGGGACATCAAAGACTTATTTTACATCTTGTCAAAAGGGCATTATACCACCCCTTTAACTATTAATAACTAATAAAACCTTATTGTAAAGTGTCATGTGCAACAAGGACACTGTAAAATAAAGTGTTACCGATTGTATCTATTTTTATAACAATCCTAACAAGAAGCCTTTACTGTTTCAATCAGTATTATTGCTGCATTTTACACATGGATAAATTCAACTTAATAAATAACCTTATATGTGCGTCTTGCTTGATTTTTTTCTTTCTTCCATACAGTAGAAATGAATGCATTTTTGTAAGGTGTTTTTAAAATTAAATTAAGAGGAATTGCATGGTCAGATGTTAAATTCTGTGTGCGGTGTTTCGGGTGTTTCGTGCATTAATCACACACTAGTTTTTTTTTTTAATAAACAAATGCAGGACATACAGTTACAACTCAAAAGAATTTAACAACATAAGTGATAATAGAGTATAATAGAATTATAAACAATAGAATAAATGTACAATAATACACAATAAATGCAAAAAAAAACTTGGCTGGAAAAATAAATAGATTTATAAGAAAATACTTGTCTTTTAGATTCTTATCAGGGTCATACAATGCAAATAAGACACAAGAAAAACCAAAGAAAAATAGTTAAAGTAAAAAAATCTAAGAAATAGTGGCGCGAACGAGGCGCGCGCTCGTGTTTTGTTGTTGTCACAAGACTGAAAAACAGCGCCGACATTTTGTCGAATATCACAGGAAAAAACAACCAAATATTAAACGCGTTCGTTCTCTTTTTATATACTCGAACACAGCTTCAGAAACTCGCCTCAGAGAATTTCCTCTGTTTATTCACATCGTATTTTTCCTCAGGGTTCATTATTTTAAGACACAAGACACCACGATTAGTGTAAATGTCTAAACAGTGTTTTTACACAGTGAAATATGTCTGAAAGCGATATTTCAAAAGATCCAGAAAGTAGAGCTGTGAGTACAAATGAAGATGATCATGAGGGAAACAGTGAGGTAAATATATCTATTATTTAATAATACCTCAGTAATAATGTTCTTACTTGCATTAGTAACACGGAGATGTGGTCGTTTTGTTTAACTTTAGATTTTTCTGAGTATATTTGTTCAACGAGGTCAAATTGGACTGAGTTACTATGACAGTAGCGACCATACGCTGCATTACATGCTGGACACGATGGACAATGGCGACCTCCACCTGCTGGATAGAGGTACTGCATCTCTCTTTCTCTCTCTCTCTCTCTCTCTCTCTCTCTCTCTCTCTCTCTCTCTCTCTCTCTCTCTCTCTCTCTCTCTCTCTCTCTCTCTCTCTCTCTCTCAATTCAATTCAATTCAGAAAGCTTTAGTGGCATGACAAAAAGTACATTTTGTATTGCCAAAGCATCACAACAACATAGAAAATGATTTAGAACATTTAGTACACAAAATTATAATAATAGTTAAATTAAATAAAAAAGATAGTATTATATATATTATCTTGGCTAGTTATTGCAAAAATAATAATACAGATAACATAAAGCAATAATAATAGTGTAAACAAAGATTAATAATTAAAAAAAAGATTATATTGCAGAAATCATGTATATAAAAAACAAAAGTAAACAAACACTGAACTTGAACATTATATATGTGTGTAGGTGTGATGGGATGGGTTAGGCTGTGTGTGTGTGTGTGTGTGTGTGTGTGTGTGTGTGTGTGTGTGTGTGTGTGTGTGTGTGTGTGTGTGTGTGTGTGTGTGTGTGTGTGTGTGTGTGTGTGTGTGTGTGTGTGTGTGTATTGGGCGTTTGCTGCTCTGCTCGTCCCTCAGGATGTGGAGAGATGCTACTAGTCTTGCTGCTATATTGGAGCATTTGGCTTCTTCGCCGAGGATGAATCTGAGTTTTTGGGTTGGATTACAGGTGTTAAATTGGGGAAATATTTTATTAATTTTGGGGTAATATTGGTCTCTGATGTGTTCATATTTTGGGCATTCTGTGAGGAAGTGCAGCTCGGTCTCCGGCACTCCCAGAATGCAGTGCGTGTGGAGTCTGTCCTCCCGGGAGAGCCAGGTCTGTCTGCGCCGGCCTGTCTCGATGGCCAGGCTGTGCTCGCTGAGTCTGTACATCGTCAGTGTTTTCCTGAGCTTCACATCACTCACTGTGCTCAGGTAGCTCGCAACAGTGTACTCTCGATTTAGTGCCGAATAACATTCCAGTTTGTGTTGGTTTTGAATGGTGTTCGTCCAATGGGTGATGTACTTGTCTTGTTCTGTGTTGATAATTTGTGCCGGCCGAATGTGTGTGAGTGTGTGTGTGTGCTGAGGCGAGCTGATCTCTGCAGGAGAGAGCTCAGTCAGTCTCAGCACCAGCTGGCACAGGGGACTCCTCGCTACGCTCAGCTCTTGGTGTTTGAGGGCTCTGTAATGATATGTGTTGGGGTCGCTTGTTTTCAGGTGTCTCCAGAATTTGATGGCTCTTTTTTGGATGTTTAGAAGGAGAGGGTATTGGCCCAATTCTGCCCTGCATCCGTTGTTTGGTGTTTTTCTTTGGACTTTGAGTATTCTTTTACAGAAATCTAATTGTAAATCTGTCTCTCTCTCTCTGTGTGTGTGCTGTATTTGCATGGGTGCACACACAGCACTCTTTAGTTTCTTGCTCTCTTTCGTGTCTCTCCCGCTGGCTGTTTATTATTAGATTTTCTTGCTTGCGTCAGTTGTTTGTATATGTCAGAATACACTGATTGGAGATGCAAGGGGTTGAAAAAATACATGTATTTGCTCGCTTGCCATTGTGTTGGTTTGTTTTTGCCATCAGTCATTTTCTGTTTCAGTCATTCAAGAGCTGAGTCCAAACGTCGTAATAACAAGTGCCAAACAAGAGCCCAGCTTGACCCAGTTTATCGAAAAGCTTGGTAAACTCTTCAATTTTCTCACAATCATAATTTTAGATGATCAGCAAAGACCATCTCTCGCTTAATGGTCTTTCTATGTAAAAACTTTTGCTTAAATTTCAGAATTAAACCGTGATTCTAAGCCTGAATTAGTCATGTTTCCAGATGCAAACTTTGGTAAGTGTACACTTTATTTTGCTCTCTAATCTCTATCACAATTCCATGGAAATTTGTATTCTGTGTAACACACACACACACACACACACACACACACACACACACACACACACACACACACACACACACACACACACACACACACACAAAAGTTTAGCAGGATTTTCATGCTGCTTTTTCCTGGATGGGGATTCTGGAGAACTCAAAAAAATGACTAAGACAAAAAGCTTTGATATGTCTTTCCCCAAAATCTGTCAGATACTGTATATATATACCAATAAAAAAACTAATCATAGCGAATAGAGGTATTGTCAAATACTGAATATGTGTGCATGAAATTTTGCAGCGTTTTACCAGCTTAGTGAAAAATGGCTCACAGTAATTGATCCTCTCCCATCCTCTGCAGGTCTGGAGATCAGCAAACAGCAACTTCTCTCAGCACACCTTTGGTTTCTCCCTCCCACCATCACAGAGAGCGAGAAAATCCCGTATCTCTCCTCCTGCATCCCATTAGACTCAGTGCTGATGGTGAGACCTCAGAGATGATTTATGCTGGATAAATGGGCAGGCATATCATGGTAATCTTCTTTGTCGTAGGTGAGGTCAATAGGAGGACTGTTGAAGTGTCTGGAGAGGAGAAGAGTCGGCTTAGACCTGATGGACTGCATAGGCGTCCCCATATTTCAGTTTCTGACGTACACGCTGTAAGACATTGATATATCAGCCAATGATTTAATATATAGTTGTTCTAATTTTTTCAGTGAGTACAATACAATACCGTATTTATTTATAATGCACATTTAAAAACAACCAAATTTGGACAAATAATAACTACAGGAAATACAAAACATTCAATAAAGTAAACAATAAATTCTACACTGAACAAAATTGAAAAAGCAACACTTTTTGCGCCCGTTTTTCATGAGCTGAACTCAAAGATCTAAGTAAGTAAGTAAGTAAGTAAGTTTTATTTATATAGCACCTTTCACAGGTATAAGGCCACAAAGTGCTTCACAACAAAACATTTATATCATAAAATACACACAATAAAAGCAGAGACAGAACATGATCATATCAACCCACAAGCAGCTAATTAAAAGCCTGAACAAATAGATGAGTCTTTAGTCTGCATTTAAAGGCATCAACATAGTCAATAGAGCGCATAGAAGGTGGGAGGTCATTCCACAACCTAGAAGCAACAGCCTGAAAAGATCGATCACCTCTTGTACGATAGCGAGTGCGTGGAACCGTCAGCAGATTCTGATCCACAGACCTCAGAGCACGCACAGGGGTATAGCGCTGAATCAGGTCACTAATATAAGAGGGTGCCTGACCATGCAAAGCTCTGAAAACTAAAACCAAAATTTTAAAATGTATCCTATAAGACACTGGTAGCCAATGAAGTTCTTTTAGGATAGGGGATATATGAGACCTCCTATTAGTACGTGTCAGAATTCTGGCTGCAGAGTTTTGTACTAATTGCAGTCGAGAGAGCTCCTTCTGGTTTAGGCATGAAAATAAACTATTACAATAGTCTAAACGCGAAGACACAAAGGCATGAATGATAATCTCCAAATCATTTTGTGAAACCATATTTCTAAGTTTTGAGATTTTCCTTAATTGAAAGAAGCAGTTTCTCGTCAGCTGCTTGCAGTGCTGCACTAATGACATATCTTTGTCCAGGATAACTCCCAAATTTCTAAGACTTGACTTAGCAGACTGGCCTAAATCACCCAAGTATTGTTTAATCCCAGGGATTGCATCCTCAGGGGCAATAACCATTGTTTCTGTTTTGTCTGCATTTAGCTGTAGAGAGTTATCACTTAGCCATTTTTTAATTTCCACAAGACAAAGGAGCAAGGAGTTTAACTTACAGATTTCTGATGGCTTAAAGCAGCAGTAAAGTTGGATATCATCAGCAAATAGGTGAAAAGAAACATCACTGAACCTTTGTATGATCTTTCCCAAAGGAATCAAATACAACAAAAATAAAACAGGGCCCAGAACAGAGCCTTGAGGCACTCCACAAAGCAAATCCGCAGACTCAGACCTTATTTGGTTAGCTGTAACACTGAAGCTACGCCCAGATAAATATGAGGAGAACCACTGTAGAACTGACCCTGACAGCCCTACTTCTAAGACTTTTTCTATGTACACAAAAGGCCTATTTATCTCAAATATTGTTCACAAATCTGTCTAAATCTGTGTTAGTGAGCACTTCTCCTTTGCCGAGATAATCCATCCACCTCGAAGGTGTGGCATATCAAGATGCTGATTAGACAGCACGATTATTGCACAGGTGTGCCTTAGGCTGGCCACAATAAAAGGCCACTCTAAAATGTGCAGTTTTATCACACAACACAATTCCACAGATGTCGTAAGTTTTGAGGGAGCGTGCAATTGGCATGCTGACTGCAGGAATGTCCACCAGAGCTGTTGCCCGTGAATTGAATGTTCATTTCTCTACCATAAGCCGTCTCCAAAGGCGTTTCAGAGAATTTGGCTGTACATCCAACCGGCCTCACAACCGCAGACCACGTGTAACCACACCAGCCCAGACTCAGCTCATGAAAAATGGGGGCAAAAACAAAAGTGTTGCGTTTATAATTTTGTTCAGTGTATATATGATACTATAAATACTATATATACATTATATGTATAGTGCTGGGTAGTAATGTAAGTAATGTAATGCACTTCATGTTGATAACAAAAAGTGGAATAATTTTTCTTTTTCTTTGTATTTTCTATCAATATGGTAAGGTCAAAAGTTACCAACTACAATTTATTAACAGATTAAAAATCAGTTCTGTACACTTTGTTCATTCATTATTTTGCAGGAAAGATGTTGTGTACATCGACAGAGACACATACAGGTTGGTCGTGTGAACGGGTCCTTTTATTTGTTCAATTTGTTCTACTTTTTAGAGATGTAAAAACCTGTTTACACTTCTTCCTCAGTGCACTACAGATCTTTAAATCTGAGCTGCATCCTTCCGTCTTTAAACTCCAGTCAGGAGAGAAAGAGGGATTGAGTCTTTATGGTAAAACATATTATTTTGTCAACCTACAGTTAATTAAATCCTGTTGTGTTTTAGTGCAGGGTTTTTTAAAACTGGGCTGCACAGGGGAGCGTTAGCAGGTCTGAGGAAAAGTGTAGTAAAAATCAGTGTAAAAAATAAATAAATTTATTTAAATAAATAATAAAAAATAGATTTTAAAAGTACTGTACTATAGGAGAGTAGAAAATGCAATCATGTAATGTTATATAAACTAAATATTTTCCAAATAATATTTTACTCATATTTATAATATCTATTTTTCACAGTTTAAATTTGGTCTTTATACAATATATAGCTGCCTTTTAAATTTTAGGATGGGGGTCCCTTGCCCAAGGATGATCATATTTAGGGATCCATGGCCTTTAAAAGATTGAAATTCCCTGGGTGGTAGAAATTCCCCTATGAATTCTTAATAACTTAAGTTATTACTAGGCGTCTTAAGTTAAACTAGGCTTCGCCGTTTACACATCTACAAAATTATCTGACGTCTCGCCCCCATGAACACTATCAGTTGGGAATAATTTTTTTTAGTGTAACCTGCTAACCTGCTGCACAGCAGTAACCAGATAGACTCCAGACAATATCTTTGAAAGGCTTCAGTCGACTCATGACCGAGAGGATCTCAGACCAATCTCAGAGAGATCACACCAGCAAAAAGATTAAAACAGTTTATATAGAATAGGTGCATGGGCAAAGGAAACATAATTTAATTACATAATTTTTCTCTAATATAGTTGGTACTTCATATATGAAATTCCACAAAGCCCTGCTCTGTTCCTATAGGGCTAGGCAAAAGAAAATCTGTATTTCTTATGTCATGAGGTTAAATATACATTCAGACAACTGTCTAATACTGATTTCCTCTTTTGTTATTATGACACACTTACTTTGGCCAAAGTGTTGGGACATTTTTTTCTCAAAAGCATATAAATGTTAATCCTGTAAGAAAAAGAACATTGGTTATAATTAATTAAAAATGTCCTTCACACCTGTTTAAGTGGGTACTCAGAAAAGTCTAAAATGGTTGTTGCCAAACAAGACAGTGGCTATACACAATGGCGCCTCGCCACTACCCAATTTTTTTACATTTTCAGAAGCGATCAGAATGTGCCAAGAGTGCCACACACACACACAGATTGTTTGCGCAAACATAATAACAGACTCTCGTCTCGTGTGCCTAATGTATGACTCCTGTATGTCACTGTATCGCCTTCACCTCGATTTACAATTGTCATCCATTAAAACTAGCAAGACACTGGTTTTCTTTATCTAACCGAGATATGTAGTTTGCGTATTATTATGTTCATGCAGCGGTTGGGTGTTTTGAGCCGTCGTTCAGCACAATGAGAACCGGCTTGGGCTGCTCCGAAACTATCACAAAATACGTAGGAGAGAGATTGTGCTCTGAAGCCAAGTTTACGGTTTAAAATGATCTGATCGAAAACAGGATCGGAAACGTAACATCTCTTGTCCAAAAACGTTCTTCTTTTCGCCAGCTGTTTCCACTATAATGTATTGATTTAAATGATAAATCAGTAATGAATTAATTTAAAACCTTTTTTTTTTTTTTTTACCACTTTTACACGCCTCTCCTGACATGCTCTGCCGCCCCCCTGGGCAGGTGCACCCCACACTTTGAAAACCCCTGCTTTAGTTTACAGGAAAGTTATCATTTGTAGTTCTGTCGTAATTTACGCACTCTCATATCATTTACAAACCATCCATGCAACACAATAGGAGAAGTCAATGCAAAAAATTCTGAAGGATATTCATGCTAATCAAGCAATAAAAGTGAATTGGAATAAATTATGACAGAATTTAAATTTTAGGGTGAGCTATTCCTTTAAGAATAGTTTTGGTTCTTTATATTTGTGGGAAAACTATGTGTGTGCTTTCTGAAGGTGTTCTGAATCGTTGTCGGAGCAAGTTTGGATCTCAGCTTTTACGGTAATGTCCCCTAGTTTTATAACAGAGATTTTATCACATTTTAAAAGGTGTTTAAGTGGATGAAATATAGACTTCCTTTCCCCCTCTGTTTGTTTCAGGCAGTGGTTCCACAGACCAACTCGAGATCTGAACATCCTGAATAGACGCCAGGAAGTGATCCGTTTCTTCACATCCCCTCGTAACTTTGCTGATCTTGGCACTTTACAGAGTTGTCTGCGGAATATTAAGAACATCTCGGTACAGTTTTCAACATTTTGTCTTAACGCTCAATATTAAGCAGAGCCAAACAGCAAAATGTCCCCCAAATGAACTGACTCTTAACTTGTCTTTCATATAGACATTGCTGCATAAAATGTCTCTCTCTACTCCGAAGGTCGCAGTCTGGCAAAGTCTATATAAGGTGTGGGCACAACACTCAGTTTTGGTTAATTTATTCCTCCTAAAGAGGCTTGGCTATCCTGGTTTGATTAATTCCCCCATGTTTCTCTTATATAAGACGGTGTACAGTGCATTGTGCATTAGGGACACCATTCGCTCCATGACCCAATCCATCCAACTTTTCAGTGAAATCAGTGAAAACTTCACAGATGATCTTTTCTACATCGCCACGTACATCAGTAAAGTGGTGAGACTGAATAATGGAACATGGAGCAGTGCATGTTTATTAACCAATGTTTATGTTAAATTATTACTGATTTAATGTAATTGCTTTGACTTTGTCATTCTCCATTGCAGGTGGACTTTGAAGGAAGTTTAGCCGAGAACCGATTCACTGTTAAGCCGGATGTCGACCCTGTTATCGACGAGAGTGAGGGGTTTCCATTGATTTCTTCAGTTTTGGTTTTGATTGTATTGTAACTAAAGTTGCACAATTTATCGCTGGCTGATATATTTTTCACAGATAACTGGGAATATTAAATTTTTGTTTAATCTGGACGTGCAAGACTACTGATTCGATTCTGATTTGTTTACACTGTTGTTGTTTTTTGCAATGTAGATTTAAGATATAATCAGTCTTATTTGTCAGCACATCTGTATGATAATTCTTTGATTATTTTAAATTTCTTGTCATAGCAGCATGCTTACTACAAAACACAATTCTGATGAGGTGCACAAACTGCAAGACATTTGGTCAAGAGACAATCCCAACCAACAGCGGAAAAAATGCTTTCTCACATAAATTCACGCTATAAATGAGACTTTTCCATTTATACCATTTGCACTTTGATTGGCTGGATTAGTTACACCTTGTCATGGCATTGCACACACTTCAAGATCATGTGGCGATAATATCAAACAGGTTTGAAAATTGCAGTGTCTGTGACTGCTAGAGACAGTCTCAGATCACATCGCTGACCTGCTCATACTTGACGAGCATCAGCGACTGCAGTGAGCACCGATTTGGCCGCAAAAGTCATGTAGTATGAGCTTGCCTTTGAGATTTAAAAAAAGTGACTATTCCTTTAAAATGATCTGTATTTTGGAAAAGGCCACAAGCACTTGGTGATTATCAGTTATTATTTCAGAGGTTTGAATCATGAAATTTGTAAAGTTTGCTTCACTTTTATTATATACATTTTATATTTTTGTTTTATCCTCTTCTTTACAGAGAAAAGAAGGATGATGGGTCTGCCAAATTTCCTGACAGACGTGGCTCGTACAGAGCTGGAAAAACTGGACCCTCGTTTCTCCACCTGCAGTATAATCTACATCCCTCTGGTCAGGACGTGATTAACGCTTCTTCGTTCATTAAAATGTGATGTGTAACCTAATTGACACTGAGCTGTTAACATAAAGGTTGCAGGTTAAAATCCATGTTAGAGCGAGCCAATAAGTGAAGAGTCAGTAAGGTTGGCATTGTGCCCCTGAGCAGGCCACTTGACCCCAGCTTGCTCCAGGATGACTGTTCCTGTAATTAGCGTACTGAAGTGTAGCTAAATGACAAGCAGCTGTAACAACTGTGTAGTAACGGCTATGACATCTCATCTGGGTTAGCAAAAGCAGCAAGCACTGCTGTTTTATTATATAGTGAAATAGCTTGTAATTGATCACAGAATTTCATATTTTGTGACATATCTGTGCCACCAGACAGAATTGCAAAAATAATGATTGTTTCCAAACATATTTCCCAAAAGCTAATCCTCTTGTTCCATCGATCATGCAAACAGGAAGTCCTTTCCCAAACTCATGCCATACAAACACACTGCAATGTTGAAAGCACCACACTTTCCGGGGAAAATCAGCCTATTAAAGGTTTACTTATAGATGTCTCTGCTTATCAAACATTGACTGGAGAAAGTATTTTAACATAAAAAAGATGATCTTATCAATGAAATAACAAAATGAGTAGGTTTTAGAGATGCTAACTGATTACTGAGCAGCATAAGGTATGTATTTCAAGGCAAATTTAGTTAGAGCAAGTATATAAATGTTGATGGATAGTGATTACATTTTTTAACCGATATACATGATGACATCCTGGTATTTCATTCTGTGTTGGATGACAGATTGGATTTTTACTGTCAGTGCCAAAATTACCCAGCATGATGGATAAACAGAGTTTTGAGATAGAGGGTCTTGATTTCATCGTGAGTATGCCAGTGCTTTTTATTACAGTGTTTATAAAGCAACACAATTCCATTACCTTAAATATCCTGGTTAGGGTTTGTTTTAAATTGGAAGACAGTGAGTATTATACTTTTGCAGTTAATTTGGCTTGAACTGCTTAATGCACAGATTCCATTCAGACTTTATTTCACAGATGATTTCATTTTTATGTGTCTATTTTTGGTTCCTATAAACTCACTGCTGTTTAAGATTAAAGATTGCAAATCTTACTAACATGAATGTGTATGGATCAGACATGCTTCCTTTCCAATTGAATGTGCACATGTGAAGTAAATACATCAGGCCTCTTTGTCTTTAACCCATTCAAGTTTGAAGGTAAGAGCTGATTTTTGTGTTTTATTTTTGAATTATTTCAGTTTCTGTCAAAAGACCAACTGCATTACCGCAGCACTCGAACCAAAGAGCTGGACAGAATGCTGGGAGACCTGCATTGTGACATCATAGGTCTTTCTTTCTTTCCTTCTTTCTTTTCCTATGTCTTTAAAAACGGTACGTAACCGTGTTATTTTTTGTAGACATGGAGATGGCGGTAATGAGGAACCTTCAGGCCTCAGTGCTTCAGCGTAGCGGCTGTCTGCATAAGGTCATGTCGCTGTGTGCAGAGCTGGACTGTCTCATTGCTCTGGCTGAGGCCTCTCGGGATCACGGCTACTGCTGTCCAACCCTGACTCCAAGCCGAAGACTGGCCCTGATTGAGTCACGGTAAGAATCACCTCTTCTAATGAGATGGATGTTACATTTCGTTTTTTTGGAGTTCTCTATTCTTCTGTATATATTCTATTATACTTCTGTATATATTCTATTCTATATTCTATATATTCTACTCTATTCTTCTGTACACTCTTTCTCTTTCAGACATCCTTTGCTGGAGCTGTGTACTCCAGTATTTGTGTCAAACAACTACATCAGCTCTGAAACTGAAGGCAAAGTGAAAGTCATTACAGGACCAAACTCATCTGGCAAGAGCATCTATCTAAAACAGGCAAACGCAGCAATAAACTTTACAGGCCTTACATTCACATAACACTGTAAATTGAACTTATTTTGATAAATTAAATTTCACAACAATACTTAAAACAAAGACTGTAAGACATTTTACTCATATTATTGTGAATGAGAGAAAGTGCAATATGGTGGAATTAGTCCCACCCTCTAAATAAAAGAGCCAATCAGCAATCGGTAAAGTCATTACTGGATCTTCCATTAAAAGCTCCAGTTACTGTTCTGAGATGTGCGCTTCAGACTATGCATGCGCATTGGCTGGACCAAGTTAAATACACACTTTTTTTAATGATATTTAAGGATAGCAAACAACAATTATGGGTCAGTTCATTGCAGATTTTTATTGCTGATTTGAAATATTTTATTTAAATGTGAGTTTGGCAATTTCTCTGTATTTTCCCCTTTCATGTGGACAGGAGTTGCATGCCCACAATAGATTTCTGCAGGAATGGTGTATTTTTGTTGGCCAAAACCTGGAAACAAGATAACATTTGAGCATTTTCAGCAGTTTTTTAAATGTATTTTTTTTTTTTTTTGGTTAAATGCTTTAAAAAAAGAGGAAGGCTGCAGGAAGGATGGATTTTTGTTTGACAAAGCTTAGTGCTTAGTGATGGTGACATTGAAGACATTGACTGTGGTGAAGTTTGTTCATAGCCCACGTTTAGCTTTTGACTTCTGCCGATTGTTTTTATGCTTCAAAATACATAAAAGTTGTGTTCATTTGTGAAGATTATCACAATGAACAAATCTTTTGTTAGTCTTTTGTTAGTCACAAAGATGATTTTCTGCAATAATCCAAAAGCCAATGGAAAAAGCATTTTGGGTTTTTGTTGAAGGAACCAGGGTGATGCGAACCTCCGGGTTGGCCTACAAAAATACATCATCACTGTAGCGCTCTGTAGCTGCACAGGGTGCAGAGTGAACAAACTTTCCTTGAAAGGAGCTTTACTTAAAAATGAGACTTAAGGAACTAAGAACAGCGTTCCATGACCATGGGAATAATCCTGAATGTAGGCATTTCATCATTTTCAGTAAAATCCTGTATTCTGGTTGGTCTTGAAAGGTGGGTCTGATTGTGTTCATGGCACTGATTGGCTCAGATGTTCCCGCTAAAGAGGCAGAGATCGGGCTTGTGGACGGAATCTTCACCCGCATGCACAGCCGTGAGTCTGTATCGGTGGGTCTGAGCACCTTCATGATAGACTTGAACCAGGTGAGACCATCACACACTCACCCTGTACACACAAATACCTTGTATACACTTGCAACATCCATCTCAGATCATCCGATTTTGTGAATTTTACCCAAAGGTCATGTCTCTCATTGATGCAGCGTGAATTTGTACAGCGTTTTCACGGCAGCCATTGAAAACCGCCTCTGAGTCATTGAAATATTTACATAGCAAATTGCAATATTACCCTTCAGATGTTTTCTAATAATTATAATTCCTGTTCAATCTAGATGGCTCATTCTTTGAACCACAGCACTGGGAATTCTCTTGTCCTGGTGGATGAATTTGGCAAAGGAACCAACACGGTAAGAGTGGTAGAGCCAGGAGCAGCAAACAGGACATACAGAAGAGCAATGGGGCATTTTCACTTATATTGTGTGTGTGTGTTTATGATGCAGGTGGATGGATTGTCTCTCCTGACCGCATGTCTCAATTTCTGGTTGCGTGGGCCTCAGTGTCCTCACTTACTTATGTCTACATGCTTCCACAGCCTTATTCAGCTTGGCTTGATCTCTGATTCTCCACTGCTGGCTTTACAGGTGCCACAGAAATAGGCTTTTAACAATGCTATCATAGGAAAATCATTGTCATTGTTTTTTTTAGTTTCTATCGATGTGATTTCAAGACCAGTAAACCAATTTATGCATTGTTGTTTTTTTCGTTTGACAGACTCTAGAGACAGCTATAGAGGGGGAAGAGCTGGTGTTTTTGTACCAAGTGAAAAATGGCATCTGCCAGTCGAGTTGTGCGGCTAATATCGCCACTCTGGTCGGCATTCCCACTGACCTGGTCAAGAGAGGAGTGGATGTATGACACTGAACTACTTCTTACAGTCATTTTAATGCATTCTATTCAAGTCAGATGTGGGACGTTCCTACTTGCTATGTCCTAATTTTGAATTGTCCCCGAACAAAAATATGTTTAAAACACTTCTTTTTTTTTTGGTTATGCGAACATTAGATAAAACATTAAGGGAACTTTCTATTTTATAATTTTGCAAACAAAATGGGAACATTACTCAATCACCGTATTTATATGATGTCCTGCTTCTGTGTAATAAGAGTTGTGGATATTCACATACGTTTTTTTGTTTTTTTTTGTTCTGTTGCATTTTTCCAAGGATTAGTTTGGAAAATCCATCTTTCACAGTTGAATGGAACACCGCGTTTTTGCTTTTTATTTAATCCCTTGTTGACATTATATGATTAATTAATCTCCTAAATATCCTCATCTATGCAGGTATCAGAGTTATATAGAACGGGAAGGACCATCAGAAAGATGGACAGGCCAACTGCAGATGAACAGAACAGCAGGTAATGCCTGGCTCACACTACAGGAGTTTTAAAATCCTAACCGATTTTGAAATCTGGTTGAAGCACACACTTAAGGAGAATCTTTGCAGATTTTCTTCCCCCAAATCTTAAACATGCTCACACTACAAGGTTTGAAAATTGCGGTGCACCACACACTACAAAATGTTATTAAGATTATCGTGCCAGAGGAAGCGCCTCACGTGATCTCACGCAGCAGATCTGAAGTGTAAAAGCATGGAAACATATGGGATATGCATTGCCATGAGACACACACGCACGCACGCACATACACACGCACAGAGACTTTGAACCTACCGGTACTTTGAGTTAAGAGCTTAGATCGGGCCCAAATAAAATCAAGCCCGACCCCTACCCTGTCACGGTCACGTTCTTCAGCCTTCATCTGTGTGTGCACTTCATTCCCCAGAATCCTCCATGGCGCACACCTGCACTCACTCACCCAATCACCAATCATCATCACCTGCACTCCCTCATTAACCACCCTTTATATTCAACACTCTCCCTTCACTCCTTGTCTGGTCTCGTCGATGTTCACCTTAACATGACCCACAGACTTCCGAACACTTACCTGGATTCCTACCTGTCATTTCATCCTCTCCAATCCATCCTGCCTGCCATCCTGTTCTGCCTTCAGCCCGACATCATCTGCAAAGAGAAAGAAAGACAAGGACATTACCAACCAGCTAAGCATCCACTGTTATTCTGTGTTTCTGTTACTCACCATCTGTCTGCATCTCCACACTCCCTGAAAATAAACTATTAACCTTACCATCTTGTCTGCATCCTCTGTAAAACCCTGACAGAAGACCAGACCCACACGAAGCATGGAAGTTGCTCACTTCACCCTAACCCCAGCTGATCGTCTGATTCATTGTTTTCAAGATGGCTGCTCAATCGAGGAATATGTCGCCGGCTTTCTGGAGCTTTCTGTTGGGGTAAGCTGGACAGATGATGTCCTAAAAACAGTATTTTGGGGCGGACTGGATAACCATCTGTACCAGCAAGCTCCAGCGGAGGCAATCCCAGGCTCATTTGCCCAGTATCTAGATCATGTGTTGAGGTTGAGTGGCTCAAGGTTCACCGTAGGTGATGTTGAGGACATCGCCACTCAACCACCATCTCCAGCCATCTTCACCACGCCACCCATCATCATCCGGAATTCAGTCACCAGCACTAGCGAGCCTGCATTTGACGCCAGTCCAGCCGAGCCTGCACTTCACGCCAGTCCAGCCGAGCCCGCACTTCACGCCAGAGCTGCCGAGACCAAGGCAGTAGGCGTCGTGCCCGCCGCCCCTGAGTCTATGAGCGTCATGCCCGCCGCGCCTGTGACTGACAGCGTCGCCTGCCCGCCAGAGCCAGAGCCCGAGCCGGTCGTCTGCCCGCCAGAGCCCGAGCCGGTCGCCTGCCCGCCAGAGCCCGAGCCGGTCGCCTGCCCGCCAGAGCCCGAGCCGGTCGCCAGCCCGCCAGAGCCCGAGCCAGTCGCCAGCCCGCCAGAGCCAGAGCCGGTCGCCTGCCCGCCAGAGCCAGAGCCGGTCGCCTGCCCGCCAGGGCCAGTCGCCTGCCCGCCAGAGCCTGTGAGCGTCGTTCTCCCCGAGCCAGAGCCAGAGTTTTCAAAGCCCTCATCGCTGGTCCCGTCCAGCTCAAAGCCCTCATCGCTGGTCCTGTCCAGCACAAAGCCCTCATCGCTGGTCCTGTCCAGCACAAAGCCCTCATCGCTGGTCCTGTCCAGCACAAAGCCCTCATCGCTGGTTCCGTCCAGCTCAAATCCCTCTTCATCGCTGGTTCCGTCCAGCTCAAATCCCTCTTCATCGCTGGTCCCGTCCAGCTCAAAGCCCTCATCGCTGGTTCCGTCCAGCTCAAAGCCCTCATCGCTGGTTCCGTCCAGCTCAAAGCCCTCATCGCTGGTTCCGTCCAGCTCAAAGCCCTCATCGCTGGTTCCGTCCAGCTCAAAGCCCTCATCGCTGGTTCCGTCCAGCTCAAAGCCCTCATCATCGCTGGTCCCGTCCAGCTCAAAGCCCTCATCATCGCTGGTCCCGTCCAGCTCAAAGCCCTCATCATCGCTGGTCCCGTCCAGCTCAAAGCCCTCATCGCTGGTCCCGTCCAGCTCAAAGCCCTCATCGCTGGTCCCGTCCAGCTCAAAGCCCTCATCGCTGGTCCCGTCCAGCTCAAAGCCCTCATCGCTGGTCCCGTCCAGCTCAAAGCCCTCATCGCTGGTCCCGTCCAGCTCAAAGCCCTCATCGCTGGTCCCGTCCAGCACAGAGCCCTCGCCGCTGGTCCCGTCCAGCACAGAGCCCTCTTCGCCGCTGGTCCCGTCCAGCACAGAGCCCTCTTCGCCGCTGGTCCCGTCCAGCACAGAGCCCTCTTCGCCGCTGGTCCCGTCCAGCACAGAGCCCTCTTCGCCGCTGGTCCCGTCCAGCACAGAGCCCTCTTCGCCGCTGGTCCCGTCCAGCACAGAGCCCTCTTCGCCGCTGGTCCCGTCCAGCACAGAGCCCTCTTCGCCGCTGGTCCCGTCCAGCACAGAGCCCTCTTCGCCGCTGGTCCCGTCCAGCACAGAGCCCTCTTCGCCGCTGGTCCCGTCCAGCACAGAGCCTTCTTCGCCGCTGGTCCAGTCCAGCACTGAGCCCTCTTCGCCGCTGGTCCTGCCCAGCACCAAGCCTTCACTGCTGGTCCTGCCCTGCACAGAGCCTTCACTGTTGGTCCCATTCAGCTCAACGCCCTCTTCACAGCTGGTCCTGTCCAGCTCAACGCCCTCCTCACAGCTGGTCCAGTCCAGCTCAATGCCCTCCTCACAGCTGGTCCTGCCCAGCACAGAGCCCTCATCGCTGCCCAGCACAGAGCCCTCATCGCTGCCCAGCACAGAGCCCTCATCGCTGCCCAGCACAGAGCCCTCATCGCTGCCCAGCACAGAGCCCTCATCGCTGCCCAGCTCACAGCCCTCATCGCTGCCCAGCTCACAGCCCTCATCGCTGCCCAGCTCACAGCCCTCATCGCTGCCCAGCTCACAGCCCTCATCGCTGCCCAGCTCACAGCCCTCATCGCTGCCCAGCTCACAGCCCTCATCGCTGCCCAGCTCACAGCCCTCATCGCTGCCCAGCTCACAGCCCTCATCGCTGCCCAGCTCACAGCCCTCATCGCTGCCCAGCTCACAGCCCTCATCGCTGCCCAGCTCACAGCCCTCATCGCTGCCCAGCTCACAGCCCTCATCGCTGCCCAGCTCACAGCCCTCATCGCTGCCCAGCTCACAGCCCTCATCGCTGCCCAGCTCACAGCCCTCATCGCTGCCCAGCTCACAGCCCTCATCGCTGCCCAGCTCACAGCCCTCATCGCTGCCCAGCTCACAGCCCTCATCGCTGCCCAGCTCACAGCCCTCATCGCTGCCCAGCTCACAGCCCTCATCGCTGCCCAGCTCACAGCCCTCATCGCTGCCCAGCTCACAGCCCTCATCGCTGCCCAGCTCACAGCCCTCATCGCTGCCCAGCTCACAGCCCTCATCGCTGCCCAGCTCACAGCCCTCATCGCTGCCCAGCTCACAGCCCTCATCGCTGCCCAGCTCACAGCCCTCTTCGCCGCTGGTTCCGCCCAGCTCACAGCCCTCTTCGCCGCTGGTCCTGTCCAGTCCAGAGCCGCCTTCATCACTGGTCCTGTCCAGCCCAGAGCCGCTTTCGCCCCCTGCCTCTTCCAGTCCCGTGTTAAAGCCTGATATTTCCCCAAAGGAATTTTGGGGGGGGGGCTATCAGTCTTCTCCGCCATGGCCACCCGAAGGGTCTTCTCCACCATGGCCACCCGAAGGGTCCTCACCGCCGTGGCCACCCGAAGGGTCTTCTCCGCCATGGCCACCCGAAGGGTCCTCACCGCCGTGGCCACCCGAAGGGTCCTCTCCGCCGTGGCCACCCGAAGGGTCCTCTCCGCCGTGGCCACCCGAAGGGTCCTCTCCGCCGTGGCCACCCGAAGGGTCCTCTCCGCCGTGGCCACCCGAAGGGTCCTCTCCGCCGTGGCCACCCGAGGGGTCCTCATCGCTGCCCAGCTCACAGCCCTCTTCGCCGCTGGTTCCGCCCAGCTCACAGCCCTCTTCGCCGCTGGTCCTGTCCAGTCCAGAGCCGCCTTCATCACTGGTCCTGTCCAGCCCAGAGCCGCTTTCGCCCCCTGCCTCTTCCAGTCCCGTGTTAAAGCCTGATATTTCCCCAAAGGAATTTTGGGGGGGAGGCTATCAGTCTTCTCCGCCATGGCCACCCGAAGGGTCTTCTCCACCATGGCCACCCGAAGGGTCCTCACCGCCGTGGCCACCCGAAGGGTCTTCTCCGCCATGGCCACCCGAAGGGTCCTCACCGCCGTGGCCACCCGAAGGGTCCTCTCCGCCGTGGCCACCCGAAGGGTCCTCTCCGCCGTGGCCACCCGAAGGGTCCTCTCCGCCGTGGCCACCCGAAGGGTCCTCTCCGCCATGGCCACCCGAAGGGTCCTCTCCGCCGTGGCCACCCGAAGGGTCCTCTCCGCCGTGGCCACCCGAGGGGTCCTCTCCGCCGTGGCCACCCGAAGGGTCCTCTCCGCCGTGGCCACCCGAAGGGTCCTCTCCGCCATGGCCACCCGAAGGGTCCTCTCCGCCATGGCCACCCGAAGGGTCCTCTCCGCCGTGGCCACCCGAAGGGTCCTCTCCGCCATGGCCACCCGAAGGGTCCTCTCCGCCATGGCCACCCGAAGGGTCCGCACCGCCATGGCCACCCGAAAGGTCCTTACCGCCATGGTCCCCTGCTCAGCCTGTATCACCATGGTCCCCTGATCAGTCTGCTTCACCTTGGTTCCCTGCTCAGTCTGCACCGTCCTGATCACCTCCTCTGTCTGTCCTGCCACCATCCTGGAGTCCGTACTCCTGAACCTGCTCCACCTTCCCGTCACGGACTCCAGGATGCCCACCCTCCCTCCCGTATGCTGCCTTCTTCGGCGCGGGACGCGCCTTACGGGAGGGGGGAGTAATGTCACGGTCACGTTCTTCAGCCTTCATCTGTGTGTGCACTTCATTCCCCAGAATCCTCCATGGCGCACACCTGCACTCACTCACCCAATCACCAATCATCATCACCTGCACTCCCTCATTAACCACCCTTTATATTCAACACTCTCCCTTCACTCCTTGTCTGGTCTCGTCGATGTTCACCTTAACATGACCCACAGACTTCCGAACACTTACCTGGATTCCTACCTGTCATTTCATCCTCTCCAATCCATCCTGCCTGCCATCCTGTTCTGCCTTCAGCCCGACATCATCTGCAAAGAGAAAGAAAGACAAGGACATTACCAACCAGCTAAGCATCCACTGTTATTCTGTGTTTCTGTTACTCACCATCTGTCTGCATCTCCACACTCCCTGAAAATAAACTATTAACCTTACCATCTTGTCTGCATCCTCTGTAAAACCCTGACATACCCGAGCCCATGCACGTTGTGTCCGAGCCCGGCCCGACACAACACAACACATTAACATAACTGTAATGAGCCCGAGCCCGATTTAAACCCGACCATTTTTTTTAATACGTGGGTCAGAGGCGGTGCTAGATATTTTTTTAACGCAGGTGCTGAGGGGGTGCTAGATATATAGCATATAAATACTATTGCAAAAATTGTCCACTTAATATTTAATATTCAATCATTTTAATTGTCACAATTAAAGTAGCCTATTCATTTTATTAAATTGACCAAGCACAACATTCAGCATTCAATCAAATATTGATTAAAGATTTATTATTATTAGGCTAATAATGTTAACATAATATACTATCGTTATTTCGACATTATATGTGTGCATGCAACAAGCTAGATGTGCATTTTTAAATCCGGTGACGCGTGCATTGATTTTGAAATCCATTTCGTTTTAACGCGCTTTTTAGTTTCGGTCTCATTACTGAACATGTAACGTTACTCTCCTTTGTATGGAAGCTTGTTTCCGCCACAAAATAAAAAAAAATAAAAGATAATTGCGACTTTTTATCTCACAATTGCGAGTTTACATCTCGCAATTCTGACTTTATTTCTCAGAATTGCGAGATATAAAGTCAGAATTGCGTGTTACAAAGTCAGAATTCTGAGATATAAAGTCAGAATTGCGTGAAATAAAGTCACAATTGCGTGTTATAAAGTCAGAATTCTGACTTTTTTTCTCGCAATTGCGACTTTATATCACGCAATTCTGACTTTATATCTCAGAATTGCAATTGGGAGATATAAAGTCAGAATTGCATGATATAAAGTCGCAATTGCATGTTATAAAGTCAGAATTGTGAGATATAAACTATTCTGAGGTAAAAAAAAAAAAAAAAGTCCGTCTTTTTTTTTCCCCTTAGAATTGGACTTTATATCTCACAATTCTGAGAAAAGATGTCAGAATTGCGAGATATAAACTCGCAATTATGTGTTATAAAGTCAGAATTGCGTGATATAAAGTCAGAATTCTGAGATATAAAGTCAGAATTGCGTGATATAAAGTCGCAATTGCGAGAAAAAAAGTCAGAATTCTGACTTTATATCTCGCAATTCTGACTTTATATCTCGCAATTCTGACTTTATATCTCGCAATTCTGAGAAATAAAGTCAGAATTGCGTGATGTAAACTCGCAATTGTGAGATAAAAAGTCGCAATTATCTTTTATTTTTTTTTATTTTGTGGCGGAAACAAGCTTCCATACCTTTGTGCCTGCTGACCACAGCGTAATACTTATTTATTTAGCAATAAATAAATGGAGATAAAAACGCATATCGAGTTGAGTGATTCAAAATTATCTCAAGGGAAATTCCTTCAGCACGACAGCCCTGCTGTCTTTTTGACAGCACTGACGTAATCACAATCTTGCTCATCCCGATAAATATCAAACATGTTTGATATGATCGGGGCGAGCCCGATTTGTGTGAGAGCAGATCGGGAGGGGCAAGATTCGATCTGTGAACGCCTCACATTACCAGATAATCTGCGCCGAACATCGGAACCGATCGAGGTCCTCGACAAGATTTTTTCTCAGATTCTCGGGAGGGGGAAATCGGGCATAAATCGGCCTAAAACTCCTGTAGTGTAACCAGGCATAAAGGATGGTTCTGGACAGCGAAACTTAAAGGTATAGCGGAGGATTTTCTTTTTCCGGGTGGGTAGTGTAAACTATTGGTCCACCTAAGTGTCAATCATTCTGGTGATATGTTTACGTAAGGCCGTCGTACGTGCTCGTCCCTTAGTTTTCGCTTTCTGCGCATGCGCACTTCCAGGTGTTTATGTGTGGTGAGCTAGAGCTAAGCCATTCATTGAAGCTCGCCGTTTCACCGTGTCCTTTGAAAATGTCTGAGGGTCGCAAGAGAAAAAGTTTGTACGAACTGTATGAGAAGAAGAGAAAGGCATCAGAAGAGAGAAACAAGATCAGAGTGTTTTTGGGAGATTGTTTCACATGATGGCGTTCGCTGAAAACACAGGTTGGGCTTCCCACTGATGCCTCAGTCGCGAAGTTTCTACTCGACAGGTAAAGTTTGGCATGCTATTTGGAGAAAAAGTGCAAATCTTCTTTTGGAAAGTAATCTTGTATGAGCGATGCCGACAGCAACTTGTAAACAGAGCGTGCACGAGGAGAACCTCGCACACGTTTAATAGGCGTTCCCTCTCGGGAGCATGTAGTGTGTTGCGCATGTGCATTTTTTCAAAAAGTGGAGAGGGCGGTTCTTATCTAAAATTCGGAAAGATCCTCCGCTATACCTTTAAATTCTCTCCTCCCACTACTTGAAATATATTTTAATATTTATATATGATTTATATATGTTTCAGGTGTGCGGAGGTGGTGGAGAAATTCCTCATTACTGATCTGGATGACTCTGAGATGGATCTAGAGTCTTATTTGAAAGACGAAGTGCGCCCAGCTGTTGAAGAGGTGCTGTGACAACATTGGAAATTAACTATGGGACTGGGCTCGCTTTGTGCTCTTCGTTTTTTTTTTTTGTCATGGTTTTGTTTTTGGGTTTGTTTATGTCATGTGATTCCATGTTTGTCATGTGATCCTGCCACGTGTCTTGTCATTGGTTAATTGTCTGATCATTGTTCACGGGTGTCCCTTGTCTTGTCATTAGTCTGTGTATTTAAGCCCTCCTGTTTGCCATGTGTCTTTGTCAAGTATTGTTTCCTGTAGTTTGTTCATGTTCTGGTTTTTGAGTTTTCATGCCATGTTTTTGTTTTATGTTTGCTTTTGTTTGTAATAAATCGGGTCCTCTACAACTTGCCTTCAGTGGATGTCATTGGACACAGTGGACACACAAGTTTAAAGCTGATGGTTTGAATCGTATCATATTTGTTCCCGTGTTCCATATTGGAATTGTTATAAAATATCTGAATGACATTAAATCGGAACAGGGTAGATTTAAACAGCAACAAATGGCTGTGCTATTTGTTTTGATCTTTTTTTAATTACTAGATGTAGTAGTTAGTCCACATAGCTTATCTGAACTAACCAACCAGTGTTTTCTACAGAAAGCCAGTTTTTGCTTCATTTCGAGCTGGACATGACTTCAGTAACAACTTAATTCATCAGATTGATTCAAACCAATCTTTTTGGTCTTGTTTTTTTTCTAATCATTAAAAGAATTAGTTATTAAAAGTCATTTGTTCATGATTTGAACATACTAGAAAGACACGTTGTCTTAGCATTATTTTACAGTAACAGGCTTTTATTCACAGGAGTGCTGCCACTGAATGGTGGTGCAGAAAGCACTGCAATTACTAACTCTCTAGGGGGCTGACTTGATTTCAGAGGACTGTTAATGAGTTTCCTCAAGTAATCACTTGTCACAGCATTAGAAAGAAGCAGCAACTTGCTCAGAGTTGATCAAATCAATTAAGTTCTCGAGCCATCTGTCGCAAGAGAACCAGAATCTGCTCTGCTAGGCTTACCTCCTGTCTGAGAAACAGAGCAGATAGAGAACGCCCACCACAAAATTCACTTTTATATGGTGTTTGCATATGTGTCTTTGCAGTGTGTGGACACAACCACCATACAATGAAAAAATCTATTCGCTCCTTTTTTTTTAATCCTCAAAAAGCCTAAACACTCTCAAAAATCATGCGTTTGGATTTTTTGAGCAATATGATGTCATATTTCTCATGCTCCGCCCACGACCACTTACGGACTGTCGCGTATTAGCATATTTCCGCCAACATGTCTGCCAAAGCAGCACTTTACGTGTCTTGTGCATAGACTGTAAGAGAGGGGTGGAGTGAGCAGTTGCTCATTATCATTTAAAGAGACATGCACCGAAACGGGTCGCTGTGAACAGAGCTGTTTTTGAGGAGGTTTTTACACAACCATTGAGGAATTTTAACCTAAGTATGTTACAAACTTTACATGAAGACCCTAAAGAATCATACCAACTTGTGAAAAATGGGCATCCGATGACCCCTTTAAATAGCATCATCATCATATATTGCAGAATCAAAAGCACTCAGTTGGGTGAAGAGCAGTTTTGTGATAGGTACAAATTGAGGAATAGTCGTTAGATTAGCAATGTTATGTTAGTTTTATGTATATACTATTGTAGTATTTTTAATTAGCTTTTGTTTTATATTTTCTGTGTTCATTTTCATTTTAGTTTACGTTTTGTGAATGCACGTCACACAGCAAATGCAGGCTCTGACAAACACACATAACAGCAAATTATACTTCTGCATAATGTGTCTCAGTTTACTACAAAAATGTGAATTCTGTCGGTATTCAGATACAGATTCGGGCTACGGTCTACAATCGCCTATGTAGGCGAAATTTGTTTGACATTTCTAATCGTAAACACAGCCATGTTGAAGCCTGCAGTAATGTCTTTCATGTATGCTATGGCAGTCCACTCTGCTTATTGTTTTTTGAGAATGTTGCACTCCTGTTTGTCATTGTGCACAAAACATCACGCCAATAAATCATCAGAAATATTGCTGACTTGTGCGGGTCTCAAGCGTGGCGCGACCTCTTTACGTTCGTCCTAATGCCTGTTAGTTGTCTGTGGATTTGCCTATATTTGCCGTTTAAAATGGAAACATCTTTAGACATGGAAAATCGATTTTTACAATCTATTCAATTAACACTTATGTCTCAAAAATCGAACAGGTTTTTTCACAAAAGTGACAGCCCTAGCTTCGGCTCTGTGTGACTGTGCAGACTAATATGGTTATCTTTATGCTCATAAAACATTCACTACTAGGCTTAAGAGATATAACCAGTTTAGATGAAAAGGATCTCAAGCTGACTAGCTGAACACGTTATAGCTTTACCCATTAAAGGGATGGTTCGGAGTAAAATCAACCTAGCACCATGACCTCGAGCCAAACACCGTAAAAATAGCACGGGCGAGTGACGTATGTACGCAATTTCCCACGAAAACCATCCCGACTGGTCTAAATATAAATACCTCTAATAGGCTTACCATAGTGAATAAGGGTAAGACAAAAACATGTTTTGGAAGAAGGATTTATGATGTATTGACTCATTTAAATTTAGCGTATTTTGAACAAAAAAAAGTGACATAGTTTGTTTAGATTAGTCAGACTTGATGCTGAATATTCAAGTCTCCTCCATCCACTAAGAGCCAAATTGACAAAATTTCTGTAATTAATTTAGGTTACAGACAGACTTGAGAGGTGTGAACTCATCTAAGTGCAAAATCCCGAAAACAATCAGATTTGGCTACAAAAGTGTGTGTCACTTCCAGCCCTGGATTATTTGTACATATTAATTCAAGCATTTATTCAGCTTTCTGAGGCCCACTCAACTACGACTAGCTGCATTGCCATTATATTGATATGTGCTGATGTTAGTGAAATGCATCTACATCCACAAGTAATAGTGTTATGGCATAATGAAATGAATTTACGGTCTGCTTATGTGCGTGTTATGTGTTGGGAAAACAAATTATGGAGATTGTAATGATTGTGCTTGGACACATTTTAGCTGCATTAAGTGCTGTTATTTTTCCATAATGACCAGACATGCAGATTGACTAAGTCAGCAAAACTGACACTATTAATTTAAAGGAGAACTCCGGTCAATTTTAACATTGAGCTCATTTTTTTTTGTACATTTGGAGTGCTGTCAATACAGAGAACAACGACAAAAATCGCCTACACCGAGTTATTCTATTTTTAAAATTTGCACCCTGTTGACTTCAATGGGGCAAGTACTAAACCTGCTTTTAGCCTCTTAACATCCTTGATGTGTCATTACAAGTGCACAGAAAATGTGAGTGATTCCTTCTGAGTGAACACGAGTGAATCTGACTGCAGTAGATGTGAAAGATATGTATAAAAATGATGTTATTTAAGCCAGCGCACATACCTGTGTTTACATCCTGGCTGTTTCTCAATTCCAAGAACGCAGAGAACGGATTTGTGTTCTCGTGGAGACCGGTCTTGCCAAGCTTCCTTGGAAGAACGAACTCGGAACCGGCCGCAATGACTTCTGGGACACCAGGCGAGTACTAGCTCAAGTCTGCATTCGATGCATCCTCGGTATCAAGAACACATCCGGTTTCTTTCATGCGTCCTCTGTACTTGCGTTCTTGAGAATTGGGTCTGAACTTCGACGGTTATGATGACGTAAAACGAGAACACAAGGACGCAAGATCGCTGAAGAACGCATATTGAGAAACACCCCGTTTTCGGGTGAAGTCCAAAGTAGTCGATTGCCGAGTTCACGCGCGTGATTATAGGTAACTAAACCTATGCGCGTAAACTCGGCAATCGACTACTTTGGACTTCAACCGAAAAACAGGATGTAAACACAGGTATTTGCGCTGGCTTAAATAACATAATTTTTATACATATCTTTCACATCTACTGCAGTCAGATTCACTCGTGTTAACTCAGAAGGAATCACTCACATTTTCTGTGCACTTGTAATGACACATCAAGGATGTTAAAGGGTTAGTTCACCCAAAAATGAAAATTCTGTCAGTAATTAGGATAGGATAAAGTCAACATTTGATGGGTTTTTCTACTTCCTTCTTTCTTATACTGTTAAATAGATAATAGATCAAATAAAATAGATAATAATTTGAATATATATTTTTCACCAAAACAGATCAGATCTACTTGCTGGCAAAAAATAAGGCTTTAATTTAAATAAAGCAATCTACTTTTTTTTTCTTTTCAATGCAATGTTAAAGGAGAACTCCGGTCAATTTTAACATTGAGCTCATTTTTTTGTACATTTGGAGTGCTGTCAATACAGAGAACAACGACAAAAATCGGTGTTGCCTACACCGAGTTATTCTATTTTTAAAATGTGCACCCTGTTGACTTCAACAGGGCAAGTATTAAACCTGCTTTTAGCCTCTTAACATCCTTGATGTGTCATTACAAGTGCACAGAAAATGTGAGTGATTCCTTCTGAGTGAACACGAGTGAATCTGACTGCAGTAGATGTGAAAGATATGTATAAAAATGATGTTATTTAAGCCAGCGCAAATACCTGTTTACATCCTGCTTTTCGGTTGAAGTCCAAAGTAGTCGATTGCCGAGTTCACGCGCGTGATAAACCTATGCGCGTGAACTCGGCAATCGACTACTTTGGACTTCAACCGAAAAACAGGATGTAAACACAGATTCACTCGTGTTCACTCAGAAGGAATCACTCACATTTTCTGTGCACTTGTAATGACACATCAAGGATGTTAAGAGCCTAAAAGCAGGTTTAGTACTTGCCCCATTGAAGTCAACAGGGTGCAAATTTTAAAAATAGAATAACTCGGTGTAGGCAACACCGATTTTTGTCGTTGTTCTCTGTATTGACCGCACTCCAAATGTACAAAAAAATGAGCTCAATGTTAAAATTGACCGGAGTTCTCCTTTAATGTTACGACACAAGTACTCAGTAATGCTCTTATTGCCATACGTACTCAGTAGTGATAATTAACTACATAATGTGCTTAATGTGCAATTGTTTTGTGTAGTTGCTTGTAATTACATACTATTATTGTGCAGTATGTGTAACATAACCACTAATGTACATCATTCCCACAGTTTTATCACGCAACATGATAATCCCTCAGATCTCTTGTTGGACTCAACAAGCAATTGTTTGGCAGGCTTTGCTCCTTTTAATGAAGCTCCATTAGATAAGCTCTCCATCCATCAATTTACGTGCATCCATCCTGATCCCATTTTCTCTCTTTCGCCATTTATCTCTAAGATGATTTACTGAAGGTATAAAAAACACCACTGCGATGCAGAAAAGCACAGAAGAGTTTGACTCCTGTGGTCAAGGGCCAATACAAGCACTTCTTCCAGGTAAATCTGACACTTGCAGGGATGATCATGGTCTGCTTTGGCTTCACCATAACTACAGCTTTGAGTGGCTATTCTTGGACCAATGCGGTGCATCGTTGAAAGTTTCATGGTGACACTTGAAGGTGAGTGATGGAAGATGTAAAGTTGATTGCTATAGCCTTTTTAGATATAAAAAAAACATCCAGCCACGTCTCCAGTTGATTTCATTTTAAGTCTTGAATTTAAGATTTTTCATATTTGATCTGAGTCTTGAATTTGTCCAATTCCCCTTTCAGGTATGAGGTAACTCAAGTCTACAAGGAGCTTTAAATTCACTGCAGGGCATGCTTTGGATGGAGTTGTCTTGGTTTATGGCCATTGATTGTAGTGCCACACCATTTACTGGCTGGTCTAGGTGAGCATCTTTTCATTTAAAGTGCAACTGAAATCAAAAATGACCCTATTTAGTTTATTAGCGCATATTACTAGTCTTGTGGTGAAAAATTAATCAGTGCAAGTTAATACACAGGAAAATAATGTTTGCCGTCGTAATCTTTAATCAAAGACTGAAAAGTTACTTCCGGTCTGGAATGGCGTTCCTTCTCTGATGACGTAGGTTTGACGGCTTGGGTTGGGAAACGCTTAACCACTCCTCTCAAACCATTATGAGCGAGAGATGATGAGGAGGAGCGCTGGAGTAAAACCCTGCCCTCTGTTCAATATTCCTTTTCACTGGGAAATAAGTCACAACACTGGAGAAAATTCGTTTGCAACTTCCGGTTCACACAGACTTTACACTCTGTGCGAAGGTGTGGTCATGATTAGCAAAATTTTCCAGGCCAAAATGTGTCATTGTAGACATGTATGAACAGCACAGCTCACAGTAGGCCTAAAGGTTGTTGCCAACTCGAACCCATTGAGAAATCTTTCGCCCTCACAAGGAATTCCTGTTTACACAGATTCCCACTGATAGTAAAATTTGAGTGAGTCTCAAATTGAAGTGAGTCTAGAAGAAATAGGTGTAATGTTGCATAAATGTTAAAGTTCTGGGTTTAAAACCCCTCAGTCAAGTTGCTTATCCTCTTGTTACTCTATATAAAAAGTCCTTTCTAATCTACTTTATAACTCATCTTCACTTATGAATTTCTTGTATGCAAAGGCAAGGTCGTAAGAACAGACAGTAAAAATTGCATGGTTTTGCTCTATGGTTTTGCATAATGGCTTTTCAATCCTATTTTTATTCTTAAGGTTGGTGTCATTCAAATTGATCTGATTGAGAACACTTTTAAACAATTAAATTCACTAGGGAAGACATAATGGCTTTCACAGAACAGGCTGTGAAAGGATGTCAGCACACTTCAGGACTTGACAGACCACAGCACAGAAGAACATGTCGCAGGTCCATCATTTTATACATCTGATTTCTGTCACCACAAGAAAGGTTGCAGGGAGTTACTTAAGATGTGCCGTTGAAAGCAAATTGGCTTTTTGGCTCCCTCTAGTGGTTTGACTCTCAAATTGTTTACATGAGGTGCATTATTTGGGATTGTATCCAATTTCAACTTGCATTGTTGTACATTTCTTGGTACATACTTATATATTATACTTGTTATTCTCTGATAATCATGTGTCCATGTTGTTTTGAACAGAACCATATGGTTTGACAATAGCATGGTGAGGGTCTGGTCACAGGTACTGAATGGATAATGTGCAATGAGGCAGTTCAGTTGAACAGTTGAATGCCATACTTTAAATGAGAACACAGTTTTTATGAGCATTTCTTTTTTATGCAAAGTTACATGCAATTTATCTCATGCATGATGTAATACAGACCACTAAAATAAGAATGGCAATTATGCATCAAACCCGTGAATAATAATAATAAGGATAATCATACAGAAAAAGAGAAGGTCATTTTGTGCATTTTGATTCATAATGAATGGATTTGTATTGGCCAAAAACCTTCCCACACTTCTGCTGTGAGTGATTTAGCTTTTGTGGCCGTCAGGATTTGGATTCTGGTCCATAATTAGCTTGGACAGCATAATCAGCACCCTCTGCTTTCTCTCTCTATCCTTCTCTTTTTCACTTTCACTTTTCTTTTTGTTTTAGAAATACATGCGCTTGTTATTAAAGGAACACTCCACCGTTTTTTGAAATAGGGCTTATTCACCTTCTTTCCTACAGTTAGATAGGTGGGCAAATGCATTTTTGTCTCAGTGCATGCATTGTTTTAGTTTGGCAGTGTTGGCGCTAGCTTATAGCTTAGCATAATGAATGGAATCCTTTGTTGCCAGCTAGCATGTCCTGAGTAAAAGTGATATAAAAAAAAAAAAAAAAACCCACCCAATTACTTCTTGTGGCCTGCGTATTCACAACAAGTACAAATAGCGATGCAGGTTAACACTAGGGGATTTCTTATGCAGATATTGACTTGGGACTATATTAGGGGAAGCACAGGCGAAGCACTGGGCGCAGAGATATCACGCCCAAGTAGCAGTGCTTCGCCTGTGCTTCCCCCTAATATAGTCCTTAATATATAAGTCAATATTATACATTATATATAATATAATTTATTGAAAAAGTAAGTTTTTTAAACTTTATGATTGTATTAGTTGTTCTGTCTTAGATTTATAAATGCTGACATACAATGAAATGTGCTGTATTACAGTAATGAGAATCTATCTGAAGAATCACCTTAATATTCAACAATATTATTGATCTTCCTGCATTGACACCATTATATGAAAACTGAACTGAGCTGGGCGATGACATCACTGTTTTCTCCAGAGCGGCTATATATATATATATATATGAACTAAATTAATAACATTTTTACAACAAAAATGAACCATCACTGAACTTACTTGAGCTGGACTGTGACACTATTTTATTCTGGAAACAATTATTATTTTTTTGTATTATTTTATCACTGTAAAGCTGCTTTGAAACAATCTGTATTGTACAAAGCGCTATATAAATAAAGGTGACTTGACATAAATTACAAAAACACTCAAAAGTAAAACATAATTTAGTGAGCTTAACTGTCATAAAACCAGTGTTAATGATGTATTAGCTAGTCTCCATTTGTCACATATTGTCCAAGCCAATTATACCACTTTTCTCTTCATTAGAAAGATGCAGTCCATATTCATCCTTTTTCTCTGCAGCATTTGTCTCTCTTCTGAATAAATTTGTTTCTTTCCAGCTTCTCTCCGGCTTTTCTCGGTTTAGCACATTCCCGTTGCAGATGTCTTCTAATCGATAAGGGTTTCTGCCTTGTATGTGCCTCTGTGTATGTGAGAGAGGGAGAGAAAGAGCGTAGTGCGAGTGTAGGCTATGTATTGATATTTCAGGTAAATTGCATTGCTTACTTACAACCCACTGAATTTTCCGAGACAGCTTGATGCTCATCGGAGACTGTAATACGTGTTCTAGTTACATTAATGCAGGAGACTGTGAGCCTGAACACATAGACAGACAAAAGAATAGACAATGAATGGTTGTTTCCTGTAATCATGGTGTTTAAAACACACAGACAGCGCTCTATCGGCATGCGTGTCTATCACTATAATGCTAGTCGCTATTGGCTTAATGCTGTGAAAAGAAAGATCGTTCCCAAACTGATTGTGCATTAGAAAACAGATTGTTCTGGGTCTAAAATGTAAGCCATTGTGAAACAATGTGACTTCACAGTTGAATTCTATATTAATGCACAAAGTAGCTACATTGCTTGGCAATCATAAACAACCAACAGTTAAACTGACTATATCTAAGTTTATTTCTTGGCAAAATATTTTTTTTCTGTCTAATGTTAATAAAAAATAATTCAAATGTCTAAAAATAGGCTAAATAAATACATTTATTGATTTTTTTTTTTAAATCAAATTGCTGTTGCCACCATTTTAGAAATTCAATAAAGGACAGTGCTTTGCTCTGATTTTCTCAAATGTTTAGGTGTTTTGGGCCCTAAAACCTAAAAACACCCCTCACACATGTTAAAATCACTGTAATGCATATCAGATTCATTTATTCTGTTTGTATTGCGTCTTTAATCAGATCAGTTTTATTTGAATTGCACTTGCATGACTGTTCTAGACATTGGTGGCCTCTCTTAAATCTTCTTTTGTGTTTGCAGAGAGACTTTCAACATCTCGCAGACTATAATGGGCTTGACAGAGTAAAGTGGACATGAGGAAAAGACTGGAAGGTTGCAGCCCATTCTGGGTTGGGTTAATGAGAGGTAGGTGGTCTGTCAGAGAAGAGGAGGCGCCATCATGGCCTTTAGCGTTTGGCAAAAAACATACTCTCATGTTTATTCATGTGGGCTTCTCGTCGAGCCCAGAGGAATAGGTGTATTGCACCGTAATGAAACCAAGCTACAGGCGTGCACGATATGCTCGAACAGACGTTTAATTGCATTTGGCTTCTACTAATTTATCATTTCTGAATGAGCTTTTAGTTTTTCGTCCCTGTGTTATGATTCTCAAGTTGGCTTTTGTGATTTATTTTAATTGTGTGATGTTTGGATCAACCAAAACTGCTCTTTGTTGTAGTAGTTACATTATTGGGCCAGTGTCAGCTTTGTTTCATGGCAACAAGCAACAAACGTGGTACTCACTATTCATAGTACTCACGTAATGTGAGTCAGGTAGGCTTCCAGAGGTAATGTAAACATTGATTCATGAGGGGAGATTTGAAATTCAAATTTTAGCCGATGAGACACAGAGCTGTAAATATATATTGGAATAACCACCTCTGCATGTGTGCGCCGGTCTATAGCAAGAGTCTGCGATAATAGGATTCATGTAGATGATGGGGTTTGTATGAGCTTTGCACTGTGGGGGTTGGTCCTCTTTGGATGAATCCGGTGTCTTTGGCTTCGTCTCAGGATCTCTTCAGTGCTGTGGGACAGCGGGACAGCTGTTACCAATGACCAGAGGAAAAACATTGATTCCTTATCTTTCTGCCAGGCTTTTGTCTGAGAAGCAATGGGACGTTGCCAAAATCACTTTTAATTGGCTGAAGGTGCTTATAAAGATTTCTTTGTCTAGACTAATAATGGAGGCAAAGGGACAACATGCAGTGCAATCATCTCTGATGAATTCCTAAATTAATTTCTGAGAATTTATGCAAAAATAAATGATTACATTTTATTCATTAATGGTATATATATATTTTTTCTTCTAATTTAATTCAATTTATTTCTGTCATTACAAATTACAAATCTGTCATTACCAGCATAACGATTTGAGTTTAATTTAAATGTAAATGTATAATATGGAATTATTACCTTTGAATTAATTAAATGGAGTTCTGAATGGAGGAGCATGTTCTTCTAATCCTGTCAATCACAATGCAATATAAACTGCAGCATATAAATATCCGCTACCTCTCCACCACCCCAAATCCTCCTTTATTTCTATTCATTTCTGTTATATATTCAGTAATTAATTAGTCAGGGAGAATTTAGAGCTTGTGAATGAGCATTTAGTATAATAAGGATTGCATGTGTATAGTGTAAGTAAAAAATGAGCAGATTATAATCAGACACGGCAGGTTACAGAATTAAATTACATTTCTATTTACATATTTGTCTAATAAATAATATTTATACCAATATAATATATGATTATATCATATTTATAATAATATATAGGCTATATTTATTAAATTGTTAAACACGGTCATGTTTTTGTGCAACCCCCCCCCACACACACACACACACACACACACACACACAAAATGTGTTATTCCTCTCGCATTGTGTGTCAACACTGTCAGATACAAAAATAATGTGTACTGCCATGTCAAAAATGTATTATATATATTGACAAGTATAGCATTCAACTTTGAATTGGGAATAGGGGAAGTTTTCTTTCTGACTATCAGCTCTGTCAATTAAAACGAAAAAAAAAAAAAATCTAAATGGGTTGACATGATGGTGTTGACAACATAACCATAAATTAAATAAGCTATATTTTTCTGGTGTTGCAAATAGGACTTTTAGTCGCTTTGAAATTGCAGAATTCTTTTAAATATTTGAGGTTGACAAAAAGCCAGGACACAGCCGTGAATCCTTACAAAAGTACATTTATTAAAAAAGGTTTTTGTCATTTTGTCAACAAGTCAGTAGTAATGTTTCATAAAGATACTTTATTTGTGTTATTCTTATAAGATAAGATATATCTTATATTTAAGATTCTTAAGGTATAAGATAATATATTCACATAATATATTTAGATGCTTTTTTAGCCTATAGGAACTTTAGAAAAGGTGTTACGGTTGAATTCAGCTGCTCATGTTCATCTTAACAATAGAGTCTGAGATATTCGTCTTTCAATTTGGTCAAATCAAGATCTCACACTCAGAATGCATGAGCTCATGCCTCAGAGGACTTCACTCTCTCTTTGTATCAATTACTTTTCAGAAAGGACAATTGAGAGTATTAGAGTTTTTGTGCCACGATTTCTGTCGGAATACCAATCACAAGCAAATCTCACTGACATGTGAAAGCAAAACTTAAGCACAAGTCAGCTTCAAAGTGTCTGTCTTTGCTCCAATTAGCTCTCAGTCTTACTTTCCTAGCATCCACTGTGTGTCCAAAAAAGGTTCCAACGTTTTTCCTGAAAATAATTGGTAGCAACTGAGATCATTTTAAATGTGTTTTTTCTGAGAAGACCACTCGCAAATTTGAGGTCTGTCCCACAAGCTGTCATCTTTCCAGTCACATTTTCCTCTTTAAGTCGCAAGTTAAAAAAAAAAAAATAGTCAGCGAAACCGATACATCTTGCAGGAATTATCAAGCCAGCACTGGTGGAAGGCTACATTTGCATTCCTTCCAACAATTATTTCACTGTTTTTGCTCCTGAGACTCCTGCACCAGCGAGAAACCCCACATTCATTCATATCAATTAGCCGCAGGTCTGTCACGGCTGTTTACTCCGCCAGTGTAGCGTCACAGCATAAACTAATGAAGTGACCATCTGGATCTAGGAGACCGCGAGGAGGTTCAGGAACACCAGCAGTCATGGGCTGGAAGAATAGTTAAGCACATTTATGTTTCAGTCAAACCAACCAAGAGTGTACTTAAACACTTTATGCTCAAAGAGGCGTCTTAGAATAACTAGTAGGCCTATCAGATTGTCTCTGTCCATCTCCAGATGGTGACCTTCAACACTTATTAATATGCACAGTCCGTTGTGTGCATTCGTATCTTAAAAAGCCATTCGGTTTAATGATGGTGCGCTCACTTCAACATCAACTGCTGACAAAAAAGGTCAGTGGAATCCAATGTTACAGCAAATGGTTAAAAAAACAATACTTTTTTTTTACATCTGGCTTTTAAAGATCTCAATTTTTATTGAGATTTGAGTCTAACGCACTGCATAACCATTTTCTCAGCTGTTCCCATCAGTCCTGGTATGTCTTGAATGTCTAGATGAAGGTTTCCGTTACCTAACTTGCAGCGTACAGCTTACTAGTAATTAAAATCACGTATGTAAAGCTATTAATGCGATGAATATTTCATGACTTTCTTTCAGTTCAAATCCTCAAGCCCTCCAGCCTCTAGGGACAAAGTCCATGTTGAGTAAACGAATCATGTCTTTGCTTAACAATGTAAAAGCCATTTGAATCTCATCATGATGTCATGTTTCTTTGAATTTATAGGCGGTTGTAATAATTGAATGAGGCTGTTAATAGCTTCATGACTGTGATTGTGTAGTATTCCAATAGTTTAATAAAAAACAAGTCTTGTATATGCTAATTCACTTATTTATTCATTTATTTATCACTGTATGTGAGGTGCAAGGACCCAAAGATGGCGTCTTTGTAGAAATGCATTGAATCGGAAATGGATCTGAGCAGCAATTGACTAGTAATTAGCGTAAACACCTCAGGATTACGGGACAATCCTGCAAAGCTCCTGCATAGCATCATGGTTAAATTATTTGATTATATTATGGTTAAACTGATATACCTTGACTAGTTGTTATCCTTATTGAAGCTGAATCAAACCAGCAAATATACTGTGACTTTTTAATGCCTCACAGAGCCGTTCTAAATGTATTTATTTACACATGAATTGCGAGAAACAATGTGTCATGCTAAATTTTGATAGAAAACCATACACACGCTGATTGACATGATGGGCAGACGGTGTAATGACACAATAGGAGCTGACTTTGCCAGTCCAAGATGTGCACTGCTTGAAGTGTGCAATAATTTTCAATAATTCATCGGTCCGTCATTAATTATTTCGAACATAAAGTAATCTAAAAGGGAGTGTCCAGGCGAAGCGTTGTAATATTGCCTGCACATACAGTGTCATTTGAATCTCATCTAATCTGGGCAAGATTTTGGCCCTTCTGCAATAACGCACAGCATTACAGACCTATAAAAACGTCAAACAGTGATTTTGACTGGAGTGGGGAAGCGTTAGTAGATCCACCTGTGCCCGGTTCCAAAGGTCAACATTTGGGGGACAACCTTGTCAATCAAACCCCAGGACCACCCCTTAACCGAAGCATCAGAGGATTTTCTCATATGTTTTGGATGTGGCATGTTTGAGCACAGCTTTTGAGGGACCAAATGTCGATGTGTGCTTATCTTTATATCGGGCCTGAGATCATATTTAGCTACCAGACGTTTAGATATCAGGGACAACATTGTTAAAATGCTAATACAGATCTGTGGTATTTGACATGCCATTAATAATCGGCTTGGTGACCTTTTCAAATTCGGCTTGTTCCTACTGCCTCATCTGCAGTGCCTCGGACCACTGGAGCATTTAAAAGCAGTGGTGTTCTAGATGTGTGAATAACAATATATGAAGTTTCACAGTTATTTTTAGATGTCCATCTGAGCAAAGCGAGAAAATTGCCTGGCTCTTTATCTACTGACCAATCCTGTTTTAAAAAGATAAGATAATCTATCTATCTATCTATCTATCTATCTATCTATCTATCTATCTATCTATCTATCTATCTATCTATCTATCTATCTATCTATCTATCTATCTATCTATCTATCTATCTATCTATCTATCTATCTGTCTATCTGTCTGTCTGTCTGTCTGTCTGTCTGTCTGTCTGTATATTTAACTCTATCTATCTATCTATCTATCTATCTATCTATCTATCTATCTATCTATCTATCTATCTATCTGTCTGTCTGTCTGTCTGTCTGTCTGTCTGTCTGTCTGTCTGTCTGTCTGTCTGTCTGACTGCCTGCATATTTAACTCTATCTATCTATCTATCTATCTATCTATCTATCTATCTATCTATCTATCTATCTATCTATCTATCTATCTATCTATCTATCTATCTATCTATCTATCTATCTATCTATCTATCTATCTGTCTGTCTGTCTGTCTGTCTGTCTGTCTGTCTATCTATCTGTCTGTCTGTCTGTCTGTCTGTCTGTATATTTAACTCTATCTATCTATCTATCTATCTATCTATCTATCTATCTATCTATCTATCTATCTATCTATCTATCTATCTGTCTATCTGTCTGTCTGTCTGTCTGTCTGTCTGTCTGTCTGTCTGTCTGTCTGTCTGTATATTTAACTCTATCTATCTATCTATCTATCTATCTATCTATCTATCTATCTATCTATCTATCTATCTATCTATCTATCTATCTATCTATCTATCTATCTATCTATCTGTCTGTCTGTCTGTCTGTCTGTCTGTCTGTCTGTCTGTCTGTCTGTCTGACTGTCTGTCTGTCTGTATATTTAACTCTATCTATCTATCTATCTATCTATCTATCTATCTATCTATCTATCTATCTATCTATCTATCTATCTATCTATCTGTCTGTCTGTCTGTCTGTCTGTCTGTCTGTCTGTCTGTCTGTCTGTCTGTCTGTCTGTCTGTCTGTCTGTCTGTCTGTCTGTCTGTATATTTAACTCTATCTATCTATCTATCTATCTATCTATCTATCTATCTATCTATCTATCTATCTATCTATCTATCTATCTATCTATCTATCTATCTATCTATCTATCTATCTGTCTATCTGTCTGTCTGTCTGTCTGTCTGTCTGTCTGTCTGTATATTTAACTCTATCTATCTATCTATCTATCTATCTATCTATCTATCTATCTATCTATCTATCTGTCTGTCTGTCTGTCTGTCTGTCTGTCTGTCTGTCTGTCTGTCTGTCTGTCTGTCTGACTGCCTGCATATTTAACTCTATCTATCTATCTATCTATCTATCTATCTATCTATCTATCTATCTATCTATCTATCTATCTATCTATCTATCTATCTATCTATCTATCTATCTGTCTGTCTGTCTGTCTGTCTGTCTGTCTGTCTATCTATCTGTCTGTCTGTCTGTCTGTCTGTCTGTATATTTAACTCTATCTATCTATCTATCTATCTATCTATCTATCTATCTATCTATCTATCTATCTATCTATCTATCTATCTGTCTATCTGTCTGTCTGTCTGTCTGTCTGTCTGTCTGTCTGTCTGTCTGTCTGTCTGTCTGTATATTTAACTCTATCTATCTATCTATCTATCTATCTATCTATCTATCTATCTATCTATCTATCTATCTATCTATCTATCTATCTATCTATCTATCTATCTATCTATCTGTCTGTCTGTCTGTCTGTCTGTCTGTCTGTCTGTCTGTCTGTCTGTCTGACTGTCTGTCTGTCTGTATATTTAACTCTATCTATCTATCTATCTATCTATCTATCTATCTATCTATCTATCTATCTATCTATCTATCTATCTATCTATCTATCTATCTATCTATCTATCTATCTATCTATCTATCTGTCTGTCTGTCTGTCTGTCTGTCTGTCTGTCTGTCTGTCTGTCTGTCTGTCTGTCTGTCTGTATATTTAACTCTATCTATCTATCTATCTATCTATCTATCTATCTATCTATCTATCTATCTATCTATCTATCTGTCTGTCTGTCTGTCTGTCTGTCTGTCTGTCTGTCTGTCTGTCTGTCTGTCTGTCTGTCTGTCTGTCTGTCTGTCTCTCTGTCTGTCTGTCTGTCTGTCTGTCTGTCTGTCTGTCTGTCTGTCTGTCCCTCCCTTAGGAATTTCTTTGAATTTCAGTTCATTTAAATTCTACTCCATTACATTTAAATTCAAATGGCAGTTCTTCATCCTGTTTGCTGCCTTGATTCAAACTGCATTCAAATTAAGGAACTGCAATAAAGCCAAACACCACACCTATACTTGCTTGTTGGACACTTAATCGCAAAACCATGTGCAGCTCTCTAACAGCTTCCTCTCTTCTAGGAACGCTTTTCACTAGATGTTGGAACACGATGTTGCTCCCATTCAGACACCAGAGGATCACCAGCCTTGACTTAGCAATGCATTTTCAGGACTGAGTTTTGTACAGTGCTTCTACACCAGACTCAGTAAATAATTAATTTAAAGACCTCCCTTTGTGCATAGGTATAGAAAAGGATGCACTGATTGAATGGTATAGTGGAGCACGATCTAATGAAAGTGCGTTTCTATTGCACGAATGATAATATCTCGTATCATTTATACGCCAAAACGAGTTTTAGCGTAAATATGGTACGCAGTTTTCGCGTAAAAAAAGTCCTCCTCACCCCTAATCCTACCCAAGGGGTTTGCAGTGCGTATCATTTGAACGCTAAAACTCGTTTTGGCGTATAAATTATACGAGAATTATCACTCGTGCTATAGATACGCACTTTCATGAGATTGTGTTGTATAGTGTTAAGATTTGTCTTCACTGGATTATTAGAAGGACCTGTCCATATTTTTAGTTATATAGTGTATTATGCGGGGGAAGTTGAACATTTATGTTATTAATTCATGTTGTTTTGGCCCATATGAATAGATGATAAACTCTGCAGTGGAATATGATCAATCATGCAAGAGATATGTTGTGGAGAGACGCTAACTAGTGAGTTTCACAAAGTATATTCCCTTTCTCATTCAAAGCATTAAGTAAATTTCCACATCAAAGATACCCCAAAGCAACAGTATGCTCTCCAAAGACAACGTGAACTTGAATAACAGACACCATAAAATGTAATGTCTAATTTAGTGCCTGGTAGTCAGAAGCATCAGATTTTAAATGCAACTCCCCCAAAATAATTGTCTTTTCATTATTGTTATTTTATCAAAAAACAGATCATTTGCCTTTAAAAAAAGAATATTCTGTCATTGTTTATTCACTTGAAACTCGTATTACCTTTTTCCCAATAGGACATCAAAACTTATTATGCAAATATCTGAGCTGCTTTTTTACAGTGAAAATGCATGTTTATAACTGACAACTTTAGTTTCGTCAGAAACATCACATTTTGGGATGGTTTTTGAGCTCAGGTGCTTAAATACATTAAGAATTGCTAAGTTTTGTCCATTTTTTTGTAATGTCTTATTTCATCTTGGGCAGCAAATGAGCCAGAATTGCCACTAATGCCTACCTGAAGAAAGTACAGTAGGTGTATTTTGATGATATCCAAACGCTGGTTGAATAATAAAGACTTTAAAAATAACAATGCATCTCAATGGCAATGCAGCACTCAGCTATGGAGACTGCATGACACTTCCACATTAAATACCATTCATTACTCCATTCATTACCCGGATGTGACTGCAACGACTAGGAAATAACCATGTATTGATATTAATAAAAAGACCATTTGGCTGCAATGGACCTCTCCCCCCAGATTAAGGATTTATATGTTATTGAACCAGATACAATTTTATAGAGTCTAGTGTGATTGCTCAATGTTGCCCTAAACAAGGTCAGTTTAGCTGTGCTGAAAATGCAAAGGATCATTAATTTTTAAGAAGTGGCTATCATCATTAAACCCATGAAATTCATTAAAGAGAGAGCGAAGCTTCAATCTGGCCTCCCCCAGTCCAACACAACAACACCAGGACCATTTCAGGGCGAGTGTGGTGGTTGCCATGCATCCTTGAATCTTATGCCCCTTTTAAAGCCATTTTCTCAATTAACTTTAATGGTCAATTGTGTCCTTTCGTGCTTGTCTTCCCCACAAGTCCATCTCACACATTGCCTTTGCTCACCTTCTCCCACTTCTCAAGCGTCAGCTGTTTAAACGGATTGCCCATCCGGCCAGTTAACCTTCCTCTGCGATGAGAGCTATAATTGGTTTACTATAGAAATGGAAGGGGATAATCCTTCTGTTTGATTAATGCTCGTCTAATCAATTGGTGTCTGGCAAAACCGCCCCTCTGGTCACATTCTGCAAAAAAGGAACAGCTGGTTTTTCAAAAGGTCAGACTGATGCAGGGCAGACTGTGTCACCGAGAATGATAGATCGAGCGGAGAACGTCAAACCACTCAATGATTTGTAAGAGGATTTTGGCACATTTGCTGGTTTTTGATCCCATTCACGTTTCTGGGTGGGCCAGTGTTTTGCCACACACAATTATAGCTATCTATACAACAAGCATGCCTGCCATTCAGCTTTATTCATTGTGCAATTGTGATCAATTAGTCATTTTCTTTATATACATTTACTTTTATATAAAGGTTTTCGACATATTATTACCATAACCTGAAAGGCCTATTGCAAAACAAATTCGTTTTTGAGGGGTTAATAGATGATGCTTTGAGGACTTTCCTGCAGTTCACAGATCAAGCTTTATCAGATGATTTTTGTCAATTCCTTTTTGAAGTAGAGTATGAGTCTGGTTTTCTTTAGAGTTTGTTTTGAGTGATCTAATTAGATCCCAATAGAGTTTAATGGTAGCAAGTTGCTAAGCTAACAATGCGGATAATACAGATATTGCATAATATGTTGTATTTAAGTGTTCTATTTCATATTATAATATTGTGTAATAATACTTTTATAATCATTATTTTCTGCATTGAATGAACAGTGAAAAGAAAATCTATTCATGATACCTTTCTCATGACACCACTATTTTGGCTCATTTGTTTCCACAGGATTTGTTGTAGCAATGCAGAAATTTTCTTCTCAATGGATACATGCTGGTTTAGAATCTGGACAAAAAACAGGTATCTTTTTTTGTGTGTGTGTCATGTGATGCCTTAAAATAGAGTGGCAAAATAGTGGGCAGATCACTAGATTTTGGATTACAGCTTTAATCACGATAAACCTAATCGAAATTGATAATTGGTGTCAGGTTAAACACATTTTACAGTGTGTTTTCCAAATATACACTAAAAGACTTGGTCTGCAGAAGTTTGAGTTCGGTAAGATTTCTTCTTTTTTTTTATTATCTCGTATGCTCACTAAGACTGTTTAAAAAAATAAATGAAACGTACAGGTTAAAATAACTTTTTTTTATTTTAAGATATCTGAAAATGTAATTTATTCCTGTGATCAAAGCTGAATTTTCAGCTTCAGAAATCATTCTAATATGCTGGTTTGATGCTCAAGAAACATTTCTTATTATTATCAATTATAATCATTTATTTTATCTGCTTAATTTATACTTTATATACATTTTTACTTTTTTTTACATTTTATACATACAGTGATATATTTTTGAGGATTAATTTAGAATAGAAAGTTCAAAAGAACAGAATTTATTTGAAATGGAAATCTTTTGTAAAATTGTCTTCACTTACGCTTTTGAGCAATTTAATGCATCCTAGCTGAATAAAAGTATTTGTTTCTGAATGACCATAAGACTTTATTTGAATGTTAATACTAGTTCAGTTGCATTATACTTCCACTAAAGTGACTCTTTTCTTATTATTTTTTTGTAGCATTTAACTAAATATTCCCTTGCCCCTAGTTCCTTTTTGTGTAATTTCCAAGACTTCCAAGACCAATGGGCAATGGAATTTGCATCACGTGACCAACCGTCGTCTTGTATGCTAATGATCATTGATATAACCCCTCCTTTGCCCTGACCTTTGTCCAGTAGTGTATCCCAAATATTGACAAGCAGTCTAATGAATTTGTCTTTGTTTTAAAAGCAAATGAGCAGTTTTGTACAGACTCGTATCTCAAGACATTTATCTCTTTCATTTTTTACTCTTATAGAAAGAGTGGCCCTCGAGCACAAATCACCCACCATTTTTCACATGTCGTCCCCATCTGTCTTTTTAGAGCTTCTTATTGTTGGCGTGTAAATCAAAAGCGGCGCCAATTTAAGAAGTACGACCACAGTCATTCTTCTTACACAATGCCAGAACAAACATGAAATATATTGTCTGTTTTTATAGATCTTTGGAAGCCCAGAGAAAATCCTCAGTGAACCGTTCCTCATTTCACTGTTGGGTGATCAGCCGTGATGTGAAACATTACAGTTTTCATTGATTATTTATTGATTATGATCCTCTGCCTGAAAAATTAAACTGAGTGCAGCGCTGCAGATGCTAAAATTCTTTTAAATCCTGGATTAGTCTGAGCCTGTGTGTTATATGAGTTGGCTTTTGATATTACCCAGAGGATATTGACAACCCACTTACAGCTGCAAATAATCGACCATTGAGCACCCAAACAATGCTAAGCGTAGCCCATTATTAGAAAAATACAAGCGTTCAGCCTCAGACGTGAATTCACCCTACACAATTCCCCAACAATAGTTCTCTATCCTCTTACTATCCATACTGGATTAATGTCGCATTCAGGAAAAGGCTACAGTGTGATCTGTTCAGTTTCAATCCTAACAATGCAAGGCTCCAATCTCGGCACTCTGCATTGACCCTCTGTCTGCTTTCCGGCAGGAGAAGGGCTTAGACTTCAGAAATTAAAGCTGTGGAGGGGGCGGCACGGGTGCAGACGGGATTAGGCTGGAAGTCTTCAAAGACTTCCACTTCCAAGATTCTGTTAAATTCTGGTTCGTCTAAAGAGTCCTTTAATTCTCTTTTTCTCTCAAGTCTACTGTCCTACAGTTGGCGTGAGCTGTGCGCTAGCTAGACTATCAACTTGGATCGAAGTTGGGTTGGGGATTGATAGCCAACATTTTGGCCTCTGGTTCTTTGGTAAGGATACAAAAACCAATAGCTTAGGCAACAAATAAACAGTATCAGTCATTTGCTATACATCTTTAATCGTATTTTTAAATGTGCAGGTATTTCATTATTACAGGTTTTCTTTGGCACATTTTTCCAAAAACTTAACTTGACTCTTTCCCCACCAGACGTTTTTAAACAAGTTTTGATCGTTTCACAAAACCTTCATGGCCTCCAGAATATTTTGTTGTATGAATATCTGAACATGCAAAGAAAGAACAGAGCCTCTGCTTTTAAACAACAACAACAAAAACATTTTATTCTAGCTTCGTACACTTATGAACACTTGAATTTGAAACATTTTAACATTTTTCGCAAAGACTACAAAGTGTCTAAGCAAGCTTCTGTGGCCCTGTCCCAAATGGCACACTTCCTCAGACTTCCTCAGAGTTCACACTTTGGTGACGTCATGTAGTGCAGACCTATAGGGCCCTAAGTTGGCGCGAGTCCACGAGGGCACATTGAGAGGTATTTTTGGGACAGACTCGATCGTCACGCCGGAAATAACGGTCTGGTTGTTGTTGGACAGGAGAAATCACATTTTTGCGCTCCGACGTCTTATCTCCATGTCAACTACACAGCCTGCTTTTACAGTTCTATACTGGGCATTAAACAATATCAATAAGCCTATACATCATGCTTATTTAAATGATGTATACAGTCGTACATAATAATACATAATGTTCCATTTGAACTAAGATTACAATTTTAACACATAATGAAAATGTGCATGAGTTTCAGATGAATTTACAGGTTTCAATATTCATACTATATTTACATATGACTCTGTAAAGCCCTGACATTCGGTTCTATTTATTTAATGAATCATAATGTGATCGTATTATTCAACGCACTATTATTATGTTTGAGACATCAACCACTGGTCGATGACCATAATGTTTGTATAAACTGTAGGTAACAACTAAAATGTACATCTAGGTCATAAAAAACGTAATATTTTCTTCTCAGCCATGTCAACAATTATCCGTGAGCGAAATCTCCTCCCATCCGTTGTCTGATTGGCCTAGTTTCGCAAGGATTCCTGGGTAGTTAAAGTGTGTGAAGCCTGCTTCTATGCGGGCTTTGCGGAAAACCGCTTCAAGGATACAAAGGGGGCGCTGCTGAGCACACTTCAGAGCGTTAAAATGCTGAATGGGACGGCCTACGGACTCGTAGACTCGCCGAGCACGCGCAATTTAAGTCCACGAGACCGAAAGTCCACATGAAGTGCGCCATTTGGGACAGGGCCTGTCACTTTTTTCTGATTCTTCTTCACTTGTTTTTGGATCCAAAGATTCTGTACTCTTTCAGAAGATGCTTAATAGTGCCCTCTACTGTATAACAATGAGAACATGGATGCCTGTAGAGATACACCGATGTATCGGCCAATAATGGGTATTGGCCGATAAAAGCTTTTTCACTATCGTCCATCAGCCGGTTTTAAACAGCCAATGATCATGGCCGATTATATCCTGTCAATCAAATTCTCTTGTGTTTAAGTTAATGGGACAATAACGCATTAAAAAAGCAGGCTCTATTTTACCTCAGGAAAGTTATCCGATGTTCACAGTTGGTAAGTTAGCAATAAAAAAAAGCTCCACTAGAGAAGTGCTTACTGTTAATTATATATGTATGTTTGAATAAATTTGCCATGAAGACAAGCACTTATGAAAACTATGTTGCATACTAAGTTGTATACAAAGATTTCAGTTTTTATTTGAGTGTATCTATTATGTCTGAAAATAAATAGCAGTTGAATATAATTGTCACCATTATGTTGGGTCTTGTCTGCACCTGTTCTTGTTATCCCTGATTAGTTAATCTTCCTCCACCTGTGTCTAGTTAGTTCCCTTGTTTATGTTCTGTTCAGTCTCTTGTCGGTTCTTGTTAATGTTGGTTGTGTCTGTGTCTGTCCTGCCTGAGTTTGTTTCAGTAAAGACTGTATTTACCCTCATCTTCGTCTTGTGCCTTCTACCACCACCCAGACGTTACAATAATACCTCTGTTGTTAATTGCAACCAATATTATAGTGTAACAAATGATAGGGTTCTCTGTATAGTTTGCAGCATTATTTGGGAGCGAGATTTTTCCATAAGAAATGACAGACAGACACATGACACACATGCATTTTCACAACTGTTTGTTGGAATGTCAGAACTCTATTGCATGTTTGCAAAATGTAGTAACTAGTAACTCATCCAAAACACTTAATTTGTGCTTTTAAACCTAAATGTAATGGTTTAAAGGGTTAGTTCACCCAAAAATGAAAATTCTGTCAGTAATTACTCACCCTCATGTTGTTCCAACTCCATAAGACCTTCGTTCATCTTCAGAACACAAATTAAGATATTTTTGATGAAATCTGAGAGCTGGATCACTCCTCCACAGGCTTATGGACACTATAACTTGCTGGCCCAGAAAATGTATTAAAGACATTGTTAATATAGTCCAAGTGACTCCAGTGGCTCAATCTTAAGTTTATAAAGTGACGAGAATACTTTTTGTGCGCAAAAACAAACAAAAATAACGACTTTATTCCACTTTTCATTTCCTTCTCTCTGGACCTCGAGTCTTTTCACGTAGTGTTTAAGCGTAGCGCGTCAGTGTTGCACGTCACCACATAGCTACGCTATTACACAACGTAAAAAAAAACTCGAGGTCCAGAGAGAAGGAAATGAAAAGTGGAATAAAGTCGTTATTTTTGTTTGTTTTTGCGCACAAAAAGTATTCTCGTCGCTTTATAAACTTAAGACTGAGCCACTGGAGTCACTTGGACTATATTAACAATGTCTTTAATACATTTTATATTATAGTGTTAGTGTGTTATAGTTATAGTGTCCATAAGCCTTCAGGAGGAGTGATCCAGCTCTCAGATTTAATCAAAAATATCTTAATTTGTGTTCCGAAGATGAACGAAAGTCTTACGGGGTTGGAACAACATGAGGGTGAGTAATTACTGACAGAATTTTCATTTTTGGGTCAACTAACCCTTTAATGATCTACAACAAAATAGGATGAACAGAGAGAATTGACTCAAAAGAGATAAACGTTGGTCAAAAATGTACATTTATTGACCACCAACCACAACTTTCTGACGCCATCTTTATTTTTTATCTCCACTGTCACAGAATGGAAAGCACTGGATTGTGGGATATCAAAGGCAGTGAAGGAAACATTTATGCTGCCTTCAAAAATCAATCAGCTGAAGGTATCTCAGGAAGTGAAGCTAACTTTGGATTCGCACGTGCCTTTATGCCTTAATACCTTGGAATGTATCCTCTGAGTTTGAAGGCAACATTTATAAGATTTCAGATGCAGTCATTGTGTCAGTAAGTTGGCAAAAAGTGTTTTTGTCATCGTGTGAGTAACACTGATGTTTAGATTATTTTTTGTTGTTGACCATGACAGCTTTCTATACTATACAATAATGTCAGTTTTGTCTAGCTGAATGCTCTTGTGTATTACACTGAGCTTTTTAGATACAGATTTTAGTATAGGTAAATATTTACTGGGAAGAGTCAAAACTGTAGTACTCAAAAGGAAAATTCGTTTTTTTTTATTTATACAGTACATTTATTTTTGTTGAAATGTGTAACATGAAAACTGAAAATTGCTTGTTCATTTTTACACAACCCTAACATCACCACCACCACCACACATTCTTATTATATTCTTTATCTTCATATCTATTGCTCTTCAACGACAAGCAATTGTAAATTTTCTGCTGTATCTGCTGCTGTTTGGGGTTATGATGCTCCTCTATATGCCCACACGATGTTGTTTAGTTGTGAAGAGTTAGACAATTTACTGAAAATCAACTCAACAGTTTTGATCAACAATCCATGTGCATTTATTGTGCAATTGCATTTACTCTTTTGCACGCATGTGCCTAAACACACGCAATTTGCTTACATTAATAAGAAATTCAACTCTGATGTGAACAAGAAACTAACTGTTCAGAGATCTGAACTCTTATGAATATATATGTGACCCTGGACCACAAAACCAGTCACAAGTCGCACAGGTGTATTTGTGGTAATAGCCAACAATACATTGTATGGGTCAAAATTATCGATATTTCTTTTATGCCAAAAATCATTAGAATATTAGGTAAAGATCATGTTCCATGAAGATGTTTTGTAATTTTCCTACCGTAAATATATAAAACATTTATTTTTGTGAGTGAATGCAGCAAAATCGCGAACATAAGTGAACAACTTTAAAGGAGATTTTCTCAATGTTTCGATTTTTTGCACCCTCAGATTCCAGATTTTCAAATAGTTGTATCTCGGCCAAATATTGTCCTATCCTAACAAACCATACATCAGTGGAAAGCGTATTTAGTCAGCTGAATAAATCTCAATAAAACAAATTGACCCTTGTTTTGTGGTCCAGGGTCACATATACTGTATATATTAATAATAAAAGTAATATATTAAATTATAGTTCTATATAAAAATATTGTTCTCTCTCTTATATAGTTAATAATCAAATGTAAATCATTTGAAATATTTTATATATATATATATAAACCATAAATAACTTTTTTTCTACAGGTTCATTTCTTTGAATAACTCCAAATGTCCATTTCACACCCAACACTTTTAACTCTATTCATAAATTAATTTGGTAAATCAATAGCCGCTGTGAATCATTCGATTATTTGGATTGAAACGCTACAGTAAAGCAGCTACAGGCTGGTGTAAGCAGCTTGACAGCTTTATCCTGCACAATCAATTTTCTCTTGACCAGGCATGAGGAATATATGACTTCTCAATAATTCATTATGTTATGCAGCTTGAAAGCAGGGGAGCAAATCTTCAGTCCAAGTATGTATACAGAACAAGATGTGTGACAGGCAATTAATATCAATTACAGTAAGCAAGGTCACTAGAATGAACAGTTAATGTGAAATAAACTCACTTCACACTTCAGTGAGACTCTAATGATAGAAGTGAACGAATACATTTGACACATTGGACTGGTGCGGTAACTGCTTAAAGGGTTGGTTAAACCAAAAAATTATAGAGAACCTATTATGTTTTTTTAATGGTTTTACCTTTTCTCTAGTGTGTAATATAGCCATTTTTGCATCTAAACAATACAAATATACAAAGTCCACGCCAAAGAGAGTGAACCTCTCCAACAGAAAACACCTGCCTTAAATGCTTGTTTGTAGTTCTGCCATTATTTCCATAACGTAACTATACATCACCATGTAACACATAATGCCCGCCTGCTTTGGCCCGCCCTCAAACAAAAGTAATTGAAAGGCCAGGAAGAGTTTATCACTATCAAATTGATTTGCGTCAAATCTTTCTACCACGTGCCAGTCGACAGTCCAGTGTCTTCTGTAATTTTGTTTGGCCCAACCAGAAGTCAGTGGGCGGAGTTAGTGTAAATAGCCTCTGCCAATAAGGCGGGCTATTTGCACTTAGTGTTAGTAGACTCTCTGTAAAATGTATTTTGTTTTGAGAACACAACTTTTTGTTGTGTTTTCACCATTTTTCTAACGACTGCTTCCTGAAACCGTGCATTTAGATGAAGTGATGTAGAGAAATGACAAAGTTATAACATCGCATCTCAAACTGAGATGGTAAATCTGAAGCCATAGTTACCCTAGTGAAAAAAAAAATAGATATATTTATACAAAAATGTGTTTAAATACATTTACTTTATACTTAATATACTACAAATCCATTAATATTTTCACCAACATATCGCTTAACACCTACTGATATAAATATTATAAATAAATGTTATTTGGAGTACTTCAGCCTTGAACTTTTTTGCATCCATTTCTTAATTTTAAGACATTTTAATTTTAATGTGTTTTAATGTCACTATTAGTAAGGATATAATGATCTCTGTATGCAAAATGTTTAAAGTGTACCTATAAAGTATATTTGCTATAGTTCCACTATAGCCCAATCATATATACTTAAATATATCTTAAGTTGGACCTCAGCACTATTTCCGGATAACTAAAGTACATTAAGTACAAAATTAGTTGTTCCAATTTAGCAGACTTTACGTATATCAGTTTAGTATATCAAAATTGCAGGTTATTAATATTAAGTACATAATATGTAAATGTATTTGTAGTATACTTAGCATACAATAAATGCATTTCAAATATATTTTGGTATATTTATTTTTCACTAGGGTTGGGTAGTTATAGAAGTGTTTACTGATACCCGCCAGTTAGTAAGGAGCGGTACATTTCAAACATACGCTCTATACGCTAGACCAATCAACACAGACCTGGGCCTGGCCGGCTGACCAATCAGAGCAGACTGTGCTTTTATGAAACCAAACCTAAACTAAATCAAAGCATTCAGAGAGAGGGTGAAAACAGGTGCTGCGACAATGCAAATTATAAGAAAAAAGAATTTGTTTTTTTAACATTAAATCACGTAAACGTACACCCCCTTAAACAAAATAAACCTGCAAATGAGCATAATAGGGACCATTTAAAACTCTCTCATCATTTACTCACTGAAAACCGGTGGCCCTTGAGAACAAATTGAGATTAGTATAACCTCAGAAGACTTATATAGCCTAAAAACCTTATGGATACTTTTATGACTTCTTAATGGTGCCTTTTTTGTCATTCAGGAGCTTGACAGAATGAGTCCCCTTTCTAATACATTGTTTTCCACAGAAAAGGGTGATATAAACAACATAAGTGTGAGTAAATACTCAGAGATTTCATTTTTTAGTTCAATTATAAATAAACAATGTGAAACTGAAAATCTTATGAATGAAACTTTATTTAAAATATGCAGCCAGAAAAAATAATAAAAAATAACTTGTATTAGTTTCTTGGGGCTTAATTGGCAGTTGTTATGTTTGTTTTTGAGCGGGGCAGCAAAAACCAAGAGAGTTTTATTTATTCAACTGAAATAATCGAATGTCCCCAAATTTTTTCACACGTGGACTCCACCCTCTCAGGGACAGTAAACAGTAAATGAATTTGCTTTGTGCACCTCGTTTGATAAGCACGTACAATAGAAGGGCAGTGGAGTGGACCGTGCAGTGTTATGTAATCAATATCATTGGTCATTTGGAACTAAAGGGGCTGCCAAGCTGCTGACTGAAGCACTGTTTACACGTTTCCTTCCCCCTCTTCCTGAGGATGCCGCCAACAGAGAAGAAAGAGACGACGGAGCAAATAAAGAACTAATCTTTGTGGGCCAATGGCGCGGTTTAATCTGAGCCAGTCCGAGTTGATTGAGGATGCTTGCAAAAGCACCTAAGCCCATGACCCATGTCACAGCCCGCCAAGGTCAAGGCAAAGTCGCTTATCTCTGTAAATCAAAACTGTCGGCGTGAACAATGGGGGACAATTTCAATTAAAGTGTGTTCGGGGACCACAGAAACACTGAGGAACAAACTAAACGACTTTGCGCTCAAAGTATTAAAGTTCAGGAAGCCAGGCGAGGCCAATTAATGAGTTAAGCAAGGTTTTCATTCACAAATGTGGCACTGTGAGAACTTTGTCTAATTGATATTTGTTTATTTTGAAATTGATGTAGCATTAAAAATGTTTTGTGCACATATACATTTGGTGTAGGATTTAGTTGAAACAATTTTCACTCAGACATTGCTAAATTTCTCAAACAGGTACAAAAACGGCAAATTACACATTGACTGAAATAGTATTTTCTTACTCCAATAATCTTTGTTTTATTTAACTTGTGTAGATTTAAAATGGCAAAATTATATTTACCAGGCCAATTTTTTTCTTCTTCTCAAAGTGATTTCAGTTTCCACCACACATATCCAAATGCCGACTCCAGGATTACATCTTAACATCATGGCGGTGAGTTTTAAAAACATAGTTTAATTATCAGCTGTCCAGATTTGTGCTTTTTGAAACTAGCAGTTTACAACTAGCATGTTATACTGGCAAAATGAACATTCATTTTGATATTTTGAGCCGGAAAGCATTTCTTCCGTTCAAATGAATGTTATTTGGCTCGGAGGTTTCAAACCTTTGTTGTTTGTTCAAAGGTTTCGCCTCAGGCGGAGTGATGCGCTCCAGTCTACTGGAGGGGAACGTCAGCGTTTTCACACTTATCTTTTAATCACGTTTGCCTAAAACCTAATTGGAAAAATAATAGGGCCTCAATTTATTTAATGCAGATCTCAGCATAACTCAAGACATGCGGAGGTAACAATCTGTATTTGACCCATATCGCGGAACTGATTCAAATGAGAATTTTATGCTAATTAGAATAAAAATAGAACTGGTTCCAAATGATCAAATTGTGCATGCTAAAAAAAAAATTAAAAAAACTTAAATTTTAAGTATAGTATAGTGCTTGAAAACAACTAGGCAGTCAGATACCTGTTGTGTGACTTTACGGAAATATTTTGATGGTGTTTAAAAACACATCACCATCTGTTTCTCAAGATATGTGTAAAGAATTGGCCTGATCTAAACGGTAAATGAGTGTAATTAATTCAGATGGTTTCTTTGCAAATGCCTCATGCATGCCGTGAATTATTTCAGAATTGAGTTCCGTTGAATGCCTGCCAGGAGACGGATAGAAAGGACAAATTGAAAGCTCAGAGAAACACAATCATTACAGTCTTTGCATGTGATATTCCTCAAACATTCCGGGTTGGGTTTATTCCAAACAACTCTGAGTATTAAAGGAATGGTTCGGAGTAAAATCAACCTAGGGTCCTTTGCACCATGACCTCGAGCCAAACACCCCCCCAGAAGTTTTTTTTCCTTGGTCGAACATTATTAAAGTTAGAGCTTATTTAGAGATATCAGCCGGATGGCTTACTGCAGGCGCTAATGGATCCTAGGCTGTATCTCGTAAATTACCCCACTAATAACGCCCAGAATGGTACCAAACTTCTACAGTAGTGCAAATAGGTTCTGTACTCATAAAACGAGGCATTGTAAAGTTTGTAAGTACATCAGGAGTTTATTTAAATAACACTTGCCTGATGGCTAATGCTACCGCTAACCCGGATGTCGAAGTCTCTTATGTGATTTGGGAAAAGCCCGTAACTTTAATGGTCTAACTTTAAAAATGCTTCTGGGGGGGGTGTTTGGCCTTTTTGGATCTTTACAAACCTGTATGTTTCCATTTTTCTGAGGGAGAAATGAAGAAACAACAACGGCGTTACAAGTTGATAATCATCATCATTTCTCCCTCAGAAAAATGGAAACATACAGGTTTGGAACGACATGAAGGTGAGTAATTAATGACCGAATTTTCATTGTTATATTTAAACTTACATTTGATAGAATGTTCAGCATTCAAAATGTATCACAGAAGCAAAGCCTTAAACCTCAGTTTAGGTAAAACCGTAACATCATTCCTTTGGTAATGGTGTAGGTATTTCCTTCAGGAAATACAAATCTAGTTTATTTAATGCAGATGTGTTATTAAATGACATTTCTGCCTTTGAAAAAATGTGTTGAACATTTTCAAAGATATTGGAACATTCAACAGCAATGAAATGTGTATAAGTTCAGTATTTTTAAATTTACCCACTTTTCCCCCTTATGTTCTCTCTTTCTCTCATACGACTCTTGCGGTCGGAAACGCAGACTCTGCAGTGTCAACTAAACCTCTGAACCTCAGTCGACGACAGCAGCGGATGGGCCATGGGACAAAGGATTAAAAGACTCTTCCTGACAAGAGGAACTCTCGCGCAGGCCGGCAAACGATGTGTCATTCGTAGCCTCGGGCAGCTGGTCGTTTGTGGTTTGGGTGATTGAAGAGGAAAGACACGAACTAACAACTGATCTGAAATCCATTAGTAGTTCAGACCGCACTGAGATCTTTTCCAAAGTTTAGATGGATCTCAATGGTGAAGTTTTTCGACCTTCACATGACTGATGACAGCTGCATAATACTGCAGCAAGTCTAGACTTAAAGGTCCCATGACATGAAAATTTCACTTTATGAGGTTTTTTAACATTAAAATGAGTTCCCCTAGCCTTCCTATGGTCCCCCAGTGGCTAGAGATTTTGATAGGTGTAAACCAAGCCCTGGGTATTGAGAAAATAAAGCTCAGACGGGTGAATCTAGAATCTTCCCTTTATGTCGTCATAAGGGGAAAGGTTACCTCCCCTTTCTCTGCTTTGCCCCCAAAGAGAATAACCCTTAAATGCATACCTTGGGTCTTTAGTGACCCGGGATGTCATTAACTACCCTCCTCCTCAATTTTTTTTAAAATGTTTGACATCAACCTTCTTAGTATTCCTCAATCAATTTATTATAAACAATATAACAAGGAAAAATAATCAGGGGTGCAAACAGCGCGCTTTTCGGCGCCTCCCGCTTTTTTCACGTCAGTTTGGGTGACTTTTGTGAATCGTGCAGATCCGAAGAGTTTTTTTTAGGGGGGGGGGGGGGGGTCTGAGAGGGTCTGATTATAATTTAACCAACAGTAATTCTGGATTGCATCCACCAACAAGTAAATAGGAAATAAGCGAATCAGAACACTGCGCGCCAAACCAGCAGTACTATGTGCGCAAGCGTGAACCACTAGTGTTTCTGTCTCACTCACTCTGGATCTGCCGCGCGCTGCATCACATTTCTCTCTGCGTGGCGTGGAGTGTCCGTTTTTATGTCGGCTCTCATGTTAACTGGTTAGAGCTTGTGTTAGAGCACAGTGCCTGCGTGACACACACACACACACACACACACTTCTCGAGCCGCGCCGAAACCGCGTGCTAGAAATAGAACCGCAACCGACGCCTATTTTTCACGCGACACGCAAGAAGAGTGTTGGAAGTTTCCAGACAAAATAGAAGGCGCAAATACATATTAATAAATTATATTTTGATGCATGAAAGTCTCTCGGTTTTGACAAATGCATATTTGTAATTTAAAAAAATAGGCCCAATTATCGATTTTCTCGAGTAATCTCAGCCGTCACCATGGTAACCCGTGACGGAACCACAATCGCCGCGAATCGCGGCCACCCCGGCGGCACGTCAACATGGTTACAGATGGCAGAGAGATGCAATCTTTCCCCGGAATACCCGCCCAGCGAGTGCTTGAAGTGCGTCAGAAAGAGAGCGCGCGCGATCAGTTGTTGGTAATTTGTTGTGTAGCGTGCGCGATCCAATGTTAACACACAGCTCGTAGAAACGGCCCTGGCAGCTCGCGCCAGTTCTAGACACGGTGAAAGTTTCCTGATTGTGACGGATGGCCGAATTTACATGACACATTATAAATGAGCATTATAGTCTGCGATAGATACAGTGCCAAAAAGAAGAGAAGATGATAAAAGGGGATAAAGACAGAGGTAAAGTGATGTAGTGAATGAACAGTTTATCTAATTGCATGGGAGTAAGATACTATAATTTCATGGCGGTTATTTTTACCTTAAACTTAATGTTAGCAGTTGTTCTGAGTTCTCCAGACTGTGTGATTTTGTTACAATCATGTCAGTTTTAAGACGCATTTTTTATTATCACTTTTTTATTAATGTTTTACCCTACAGTTGTGCAGTTTGGGGGGGAATACAGTACAGGCCAAAAGTTTGGAAACATTACTATTTTTAATGTTTTTGAAAGAAGTTTCTTCTGCTCATCAAGCCTGCATTTATTTGATCAAAAATACAGATTTTTTTTTTTTTTAATATTGTTATATATTATTACAATTTAAAATAATTGGTTTTCAATTTTAAATTATAACTTATTTCTGTGATGCAAAGCTGAATTTTCAGGATCATTACTCCAGTCTTCAGCATGTGACATCCGATCTATCACATGATCCTTTAGAAATCTGATTTATTATGAGTGTTGGAAACAGTTCTGCTGCCTAAAATATTTGATGAATAAAAGGTTAAAAAGAACTGCATTTATTCAAAATAATAAAAAATATTTTCTAATAATATAAATCTTCTTTACTATCACTTTTTATCAATTTAACACATCCTTGTTGAATAAAAGTATTTATTTATTTAAAAAAAAGAAAGAAAAAAAATACTGAACCCAAATTACTGACCAGTATAGTATATTGTTGTTACAAAAGATTTCTATTTAAAAAAAAAAAAAACAATTCTTCTTCCTTTTTAATTTTATTTTAATTTTATTACTTTTTATTCATCAAAGTATCCTAAAAGTATCACACGTTATTAAAAAATATTAAGCAGCAGAACTGTTTCCAACTTTGATAATGAATCATCATGGAGTAATTACTAGAGTAATGATCCTGAAAATTCAGCTTTGCATCACAGAAATAAATGACAATTTAAAGTATAGGCTAATAAATGGCCTATATTGGGGTCTCAGTATATTTTCCTGCTTTTTTGTCCTTAGCCAATCACATGCCTGATGCTTGTATTTTGTTTATTAGTTTCTATAGATGCACTAGGCCTACCCTACACAATTACCCCAATCATCCTAGAATTATTAATTCTTTACAAAAAGAGCTATTCAAATCATCAGGTGAAATTGTTTTCAGGAAGTAGCAGTAAAGCAAGAAGAAGAAGTGCAAGATAGTTTTTCTAAATTTCATTTGACTCTATGTGCCTATAGGGGTGGGTTGGGGATGGTGGCAATGTATTATCGGGATATTTGCCGCGGGACGAGGGCTTCGATTACCTCTCTCTTTTTTGACCATACATGTGTTTGCACCCCTGAATAATACAATTACGAAAGAGTGCCTGTTTTCCCATTAATTTTTTGTAAAAATTGTATAGGTTGCTAACGACCCGAGGTGTGTAACAGTGCATGTTTATTTTTCTGCACAACAATAATTAAACCTTTGATGACTGAATAAGTGCAATTCACCTTTATTCCACAAGCTAGCAATGTCTGAAACACAATAATGAAGTGGCGTTTCACTCATAGTTTCCGCAGGCAGAAAACTGTAGAGCAAGTACTGAACGCAATCAAATATTAGTGTCACCGTCACTTGATGGTGGATCTGATGAAGAAGCTGTCAGCGATCAAAATATTGATTTAGAAGATGTTGAAAATGATAGTTTTGAGAATGTTTGAGATCACGAATATGAGCCAGATGCTGAATGTACTGGGAAATGAGCTCTGACGAGGACAGTGATGATGGTATAAAACATCTGCTCAAACCGAACCCTTCCCAACTCCAAAATGTTGCACAATATGATTTATTTTATCCTTCCGTAATTGTTACTCTAATATCAGGAGAGTTTTATATTATCACGACAGGCAGAGATCCATCAGTGGTAGATATAGATCCGGGTCACTAAAGACCAGAATAAGTAAGAATGATTGGCGAAACATTCATGCAACAAGGGTTAATCATAATTTTGAAAATCTTCCATTCTGCCATTGCTTCCATATCACATTTCACTTGAATTTGTCACTTTGACAATGCAATGCTATACAATTTCCAGTCTGATTATTTTGCTAAAATATAAAAATTTATTTACAAGACCATTTCTGTGAATTTCAAGCTTATTATACAAATAAACAACCATATTGAATAGACACATCCAGAAGGCCAGTCATACTATATGAAATCAATGTTGCAACACAATAAATGCACTGTGGTGACTAATCGCTTTGATTTGTATTTTGTTAACAGGTTTTCTTAGCCAATGGGGACAAACGTCTTAATTGGAGAGGAAATGGAATTGTTCAGCTGATGTGAAGACAGTGACACGGGCCTCTTCCTCTCCGGTTTGCCTGCAGGGTTCTAGATGATTTAATTCATTTGCAAGTTGGCTGCTGCATTCACGCTGTCCTCCTGTGATGTTTCATTATGTTCTCAAACAGAAGAGCTCTTTGGTATGGAAATAACTTTTCAAATGGGAAAAAATCTCTTTCTTTCTGCCTCAAACACACACTATACATGCAAATGAAACATGAAACCAAAAAAAAGTGATTTTTTTGTTATATTTTTGGAGAAGCTTTGGGAAGCCATGCTTAGGTGAAAGTAAGACACAGGAGATTTTCTCACAGCTGCAACTGTGAAGGATTTTCCCAAGAAAACTAATTAAAGGTGGTAGCGGGTTGCCAAGACTCATTTGACCTACAGTTTGAAGACAGAACCCACAATAAAACAAACAAAATAATCAATATTCAAGAAGTTTTCTCAGTGTAAACCTTGCATGCTGTTATACATGAGCACAACACTACGTTGTATGGAAGGTATTTCTAAAAATCTTGAATAAATTATTCAAATGCAATGAACAAAATGAAAATCAAAGCAGTATTGAAAAATGCCCGCATTAAATTGCATTTTATTTATTTATTTATTTTTTGCTGTTCACAATGTGTAAAAAATTAAATGAAAATCAAATGATTTAATTATATTTAACATTTTTGGCTTATCTGGTTTTCTTTTTCAGATTATCATTGATTATTTTATTTACAACGGGCAGAAAATGATTTGGATTTATTGTTTTTCATCACATAAAGCTATGACTCCCTGCAATATAGCACATGAGTCATATAAACTACTTACAGTGTTTTTTGTCAACATTTTTGTCAACATCCTACATCATCGTTCGCTTTCATTGCCAGAACATTCTGGCTAGAATCTGTTGTCTTCTGCAAAAGAGAGAGTAAACGTATTTGGAACCACATGAGGGTGAGTAAATAATGATGGAATTTATTAACTCTGTTAATTTAATTAATGCATTTGCATAGTGCACTGTAAAAAAAAAAAAAAAACACAGTGGTAAGCTGTTGAGTGTGAGCATCACTGTATTACTGTAACAATCATTTTTTGAAAAAGGTTTTTAAGTACAATCATCTTGGCTATTTAAGTAATTTCAATTTAAATTACATTAAACTGACTTAAAAAGTTAAGTCTTGTAAAACTCGAGTTCAAAAAGTTGAAAATTGCTTCAATTATTACTTATAACTTATCGGTCATATCGGTTTTTTTACAGAGTGCACGGTGATTGGATTACACAGAAATTGCAGTGTGCGATGTCATAATGTGTCCTGAAATCATCACTGGTTCAAAGATCCGTAACACTACCTGTCAACACCTTTTTGATCTGTAAGTATATCCGCAAATGTCAAGTATTTGTTGTATGAAATAATTCCCCATTAGATGAATGAAGATGAAACGGTGCCGTTTATCATCACGGTTCTTTCTCAGCATGCCTCCAAATCTCACACTTTCAACGGCATACATTACAGACAGAGCCCATCTGCTGAGGTCAAACCTAAAGTCACAGCGCAGGAAGCTGATGAGAGAATAAATTTGTCCCAGTGGGAAAAAACAGAGAGTGTGTGTGCGTGCATGCGTATACGGACCCTGAGGTGGGAATGCAGGTATACGATACTGCTGAGAGGCGAGACGCCCAGGAGTGAGCCGAGCTCCACGGCAGTCTTATTGATGCTGTTGCCACAGAAACCAGGGTCGAAGGGCTCAAATGCACACAACACACACACAAAAGCACATCTATGTTCACCTGCACACACACACAAACACACAGTCATTGTTATTCTCAGGCATTCTTGATCGTCTGTAAAAGGGTTAGTGCTTTTAAACAAAAAGCAGGTTTTTTGAAGAATCCATTTAGATTATAAAAGAAAAACTCCCCTGCTCGCAACAAAGACGGTCAAAAGTGACCTGAAATGAGGGGTCAGCTTTTTGTGCCCGGCGAATACGTTTATAGCACTCACGATTGCGAGACAGACAGTCACTCCCCGCAGTCTAAAACAGAGGGTTGTATGTAGCGGCGGGCGAAACATGAAAGTCCTGGTGGAGAGCTCTCTAAGACTCATCCCGCCTGAAGCTAAAACCTGTCTCAGATACTCCAGCTTTGAGTCCCCCATGAGCCCCTTTTCATGTTGGTGCAGCTAAGAGCCTCATAACCCACAGAAGAAAGCATTAAGCTTCCAGCGCGAGAGCCGAGAGGGGCTGGGAAAGAAACACCTTATCAATCACGTCGCCGTTGTACCGGCTCTGTGGATGTAACACTTTATAAGTGCTTTAAAAACTTCACCGTTCGTCCAGAAACTAGAGTCGCTGCCAGACGCTCTTGAGATGCCTGGAAGCTTTGTTATTGTTTGGTGTTATATTGGGCACTTTTGTTTCACAATGCTCTTGATCTCAGAGTGCCTGAAAAACGATTTTGATTTATAATTGGCATTAATGGCAATTTTTCTAAATCTCCAGGTTCACATGAGGGCTGCTCCTTCTCTAGCCAATTTTAAATGAATCTTAGCTTTGCATTTCAGCTTTTTGACATAGTTTGCAATGGAATCGTCTTTTTCTTCTTCTTTTTTTACTTTAAATCATTTGATTGTTGTTTTATTTTCTTTACTTTTCTGTTTCTGTGGGTAAATGTGGTTAAATAAATTTTGATGTTTGACCACAGGTTTAAAGCCAAAATAAATCAATTAAATATTATAAAAAGAAGTAATACAATAAAGTATAAATTAAAATAAATAATGAAGAAATAATAAAATAATAATAAAAATACTAAAACTGAGGGTCTGGGACAAATCATTATTTGATTAGTCACCTAGAAATTGGGCAGAATCTTAAATATTTTTATTGATTTAGGCCATCAATCAATCAGTCAATCAATCAATCAATCAATCAATCAATCAATCAATCAATCAAAAGCAAATGGTAGTGGTTTCAGATTTTGGATGCCACTCCTTGTACTTTGCTGATGATGGGAAAGTACATACTTTTGAGTAAATATGCATTGTTGTGTATTTGAACATACTATGTAATAAAATAGCATCTTCTTTTTTTATTAACCAGAAGAAAGTAAGTCATACAGGTTTGGAGTGACACATAGACTTTAAAAAAATTTGGACGTAGTGTCCGTGATTTCACCCATAGGTTTCGGAAGAGCATTTTTGAACGACACCGTACATCACTCCCGGATAACCGAAAATGGGCAAAGAGGTGAGATTAGTTTAGGTGACGTGGCTGCTAACGGCAGACAAACGGCTATAGTGACAGCAGCGGTAATCCACCTGTCACTCCAGTGGCCACGTCCTTAATTATGCACAACTTTAAGGCTTAATAGCATTTAAACGGATGAGTTATAAAAAATTCACCCCCCTCACAGTTGTCATGAAGGACAAAATTAGCTATATAGACCAAAACACCTTTTTGTACTAGTCTGTAAAAAAATAAAAAAATAAATCGTCTGTAAAGTTGGGCATGTTAACATGTCTCTAGCGGCCAGTCGATGAATTGCTGTTTAAGTCACTTCCGTTTTGGTTTCAAGAGAGAGACGTAAGGGTTGCTGCTTGAAGTGACATGATAGTGAGGAAATGATGACAGAATAAAAAAAAATTGGGGTGAACTATCATCCCTTTAATATCTATATTTGTCTTATAACCAGGGACGTCACTAGGATTGGAAGACAGGGGGGGCTTAGCCCCCAGGGTATTTGTAACTTGCGTTTATAGAAAATGTTACAGTGAATTTGAGTAAAAAACAACTATGTATATGTTTAACTGTATTTGTCTCTTCAACCCCGTTACCATCTTCAACCCCGTCACACCTACATTTTTATTAATTATTTTTTTAAGTTTTTGAATAAGTAATTTAATGTTTGTTGAACTTAGTCAGAAATGTTAAGAGCAATCATAAGAATACTGATTTTAGTTCAAATTCTGAAGTTAAGCCACATCTTTGATCAAAAATGATTGGGTTGCTGTCACAAAAAGTGCCCATTTCAGGCTTTAGTATAGCATAAGTGTAAAATTATATGTAAATGTTATGGTGCATGGTACAATTTCTGGTAAGCTACGCTTTTTTATTATTTCAATTCAATTCAATTATTGTAATTTGATTTAATATTGACTCATTTGGATAAATATTAGGTACTCAAGATAGGTTTTAATATTTTCTCAAGAAAAAAACAACTCGCCTAATGCTGTAAACATACAGACAGCCCTATCAGCTGCCGGTAGTATTATTTAAAGGTGCATTAAGCAACTTTTCATGTTAAAAATACCCGTTTTCTAACCCATACATGCTTAAACAATTGCCTGATGGGCTGAATGAGCCCTTCTCTGATCACTGCGATTGTCTCTATAATCCTGTAAAGTAAAATAAATAAGAGGGATTCGGGCCGGAATTTTAGACTGGATGTGACGTCATGCGCGTTCACGGCACGCTCACATAGCTATGCCTGGCAGGTTTGTGTATTCGCCGCCATTCTCCGTAGAAGATGGATTCTAAGAGACCGGCTTGTAGTTCATTTCAAACACCAACGCAAACTCCACGTAAGATAAAAAAAAGAAAACTTTTGTCCGTGAGCGTGCACACTTCTGGTTGCAGTCTCGCTTGCCGCCAGAGGGGGCATAGTTCTGCAAAAACTCAGAGACTTGCGCAATGCACCTTTAAAGGGTAACTAAACCCTAAACCAACTTTTTTTAGTTAATGATCTGTAAGAATGGGGCTTTATTAGAGCTGTTCATTGATTCGAGTAACTTTTTTGACATTTAGGTATAAAGTGTTTTAATTCTACAATATATGGTGTAAAAACGTCTGAGTGCTGCCCTCTTAAGGTTGAACGGTGGCTACTGCAGTTGAATTTTCCTATTGGATGTTGCGGTACTGCGTGACGTAAGCGGTACTGCGTGACGTAGGCAGGTTCCAGCTCACCACGCCCTCCCTTGGTACGAGCTCACCACGCCCTTGGTATGAGCTAGCGTAGATTTGTCTGTATTTAATACAGTGGTAGGTGTAGTGTTGCTGGGTGCAACAGCACTGCTGGACTGCACAGCTTTCCAGCAGACTTGGAAATTAGGCGCCAGTGTTTGCATGCACTTGGTCTGGAAGACCGTGAGTGTAAAACCTGCATTTTACGCGGAATTGCTTTTCCAACGCAATAGAGGTGGAAATTGGCTTTTCCACACAGCTCGCGCTGAACAGCGACGCAGTGCCAAACGCTGCTCCTCGTCCTGCATGGACTCCACCACTGCAGCGGCGTCTTGATGTGAGTGATCATATTTTAATCACATTTTATGGTTAGGCTAAAGTTAATCCTCTGGGGTCGACAAACGCGTCGGCGCATTTTGCTGGATTTTTTCACATAGCGGCAAAATATGAATATGCCTATAGAGAGCGCGCGCTATTGACATCAACTCGATAAAACTCATCAGATGCATATTTACGCCGTCTTGCGACCCTGTGAGCAAACTCTCCATTTTAGACAGTCTGACAGCAGGACTCTCAGGTGCACGCCCCCCCCCGCTCACGGTTCGTCCCCTCTATCTCCGCTGGGGTCTGCCCACTTTTCTAGCATTTTTCAAATATTGCCAGTGGGTGGAGTCAGGCTCTGACCAGGGGTTTAGTTACCCTTTAAAGGGATAGTTCACTTTGAAATTAATTTTTGATATGTTTTAGCTTACCTCAAGGGCATCCAAGATGTAGGTGTCTTTGTTTCCGCAGTAGTTTCAATTTTGATATTTTTAGGTCAAACCGTTCTTGTCTGTCAGTCATATAATGCAGGTCTATGGTCACTGTCTCAAAACACAAGCACAGAGTCCAAATTAAAACAATTCCCCATCGTCCAAATGAAACAATTCCCCATCATAAGTACACATTGATGGCCTAAGACACGAAACGAGCGGTTTGTGTGAGAAAACGAACAGTATTTATATAGTTTTTAGCTCTTGAAAACAGCACACGTCCAAATGGTCTGACGGCGCGGGCGAGTATAGATGTATACATAGATGTCGCCTTGGCTACGGTTTCGTTCCAATGAACTGCAGTAGCGAAGGCGACATCTAGTGTATACATCTATACCCGCATAGATATATACACTAGATGTCGCTTTGCTACGGTTTCGTTCCAATGAACTGCAGTAGCCAAGGCGACATCTATGTATATATCTATACTCGCCCGCGCCGTCAGACCATTTGGACGTGTGCTGTTTTCAAGAGCTAAAAACTATATAAATACTGTTCGTTTTCTCACACAAACCGCTCGTTTCGTGTCTTAGGCCATCAATGTGTACTTATGATGGGGAATTGTTTCATTTGGACGATGGGGAATTGTTTTAATTTGGACTCTGTGCTTGTGTTTTGAGACAGTGACCACAGAACTGCATTATATGACTGACAGACAAGAACGGTTTGACCTAAAAATATCAAAATTGAAACTACTGCGGAAACAAAGACACTTACATCTTGGATGCCCTTGAGGTAAGCTAAAACATATCAAAAATTAATTTCAAAGTGAACTATCCCTTTAAGGTTAAAAATAACTCAAATTAAATAATGCGTTTTTTTATTATAACAACAACAACTTTATTTAATGATATAAGTAAAAATATAATAAATATTTATATTTAGCAAAATACTCTCTATAGCTCTTTTTTTCTTGCCAACTAGGCTACGTGCTATAGCCTAAATTATGTTGATTAAATGGCTTTCCTGACGTAAATGTGACATAATTGTTCTCCAGCTATGTTATTGACCTCTTCACGCTTATAAAAAACACTGATTGATCGATATTATGTATGAGGAATATACATTTCGTTAAGTTGTAGCCTAGGCTACTACTGTATCTTTCAACAGTGTTTTTTACTAGTTAGTAGCTAGAGATGATCGGTTCACGTGCGCTAGTGATCTGTCACGTAACATTTACAAACACCAAAACGGTATTTATTGTTTGAATTTCGTAATAAAATTGACAGAATCTGAGAGTTGAGATTCTTTTAAATCATAAAGTAACCTCTGTCTAGTCTGTTGGTCTCCGTGTCCTCTTTGCGTCGCGATTTTTCTGTGTGTGAGAAAATGGATGTGTGGCGCGAGAGCGTGTGAAAAGTGTCAATTGCGTGAGTCTCGCGGTGAATGCGGGAGAGTTGGCAGCTCTGTTACGACTCTTTGTACTTCTGTCCAACTTCCGACTTTTCTGCTATTTTTTGTAGCTGGATATAGGCCTATATAATTTGTTGCGTCTAAATATGAATGAGGATACGGTTATTGATAAATCGAATTGTTACTGTTGTTCTTATTTTCATTTAGGGGGGCTTAGGAACATTTATGGGGTAGCTTCAGCCCCCCTAAAATAGGCCTAACGACGTCCCTGCTTATAACTCAAATATTTGTCACAAACGCCTCCTCATCTGTAGAGCAGGAGGTTGTGGGTGATTTTAGGCAAAAAAAATAAATAAAAAAAAAGAACATGTATGGGCGTGCATGGAAATCCTTGGCATGCTATTTTCACCATACTATGATTTGGGACGCCTTATTTCAGTCCTTTAAAGCTTGCAGGACGAATTGGGATGCAGCAAAGGTTTAGAATATCATTTATTCCTTAATAATACACTAATAATGATTGTGAATGTGTTCTATTGTGTCCAGGTGAGGTCCTTTGGCCAGGTGGTGGGGATGCATATCTCATGCATATGAATGAGTCTATTTAAATGGGATGAATATTTTTACCACTTCGTTTGATGGCGCGCGGCTTGGATTTATCGTGAGGGAATGCTGTTTCTTCACTTTGGGAGAAGCAAAACAACAACCGAAAAAACAATACCGGTGAAAAGATGCCAATCACAACGTCCAACAGGAGTTGTGCTAGACAAAAAGAAAGATTGGAGATGAGGTTGAGTGTATTCAGAAATGTGTTTTGTGTGCGTGACCCTTGAGCTCGCAGGTCTATTCGAGTCCGGCGTCGGCGTGAGGATAAAATTGGATCTTATTTGAATACGGCCACTGGGGAGCACAAGCCGACGTTTGCTCAGGTGTTCCATGAATGTAATTTAGTGTTTCAGAAAACATCCAACTGTGCGGAGGAGATGGCAGCCTCAGCTTAGCGTGATCGCGCAGAGGAATTGGCACACATCTAAATGACATGGATGTCTTGAATGATAAACAGGAAGCCAGCGTTGTATCACTGCAAAACTCTGCGGTTTGGCAGCTCGGATTTGGCAGAGCGAAATTCCAATATGTTTCTCATCTGTCTCATCTCATTTGAGGGGAGAGAGAAAAGGAGACAGGCCGAGAGAGGGAGAGATGAGGTGCAGGTGTTGAGGAATAAGATCTGAGATGAGATTCTCAAAGGTCACAACCTGTATATCAACTCCACTCGCAAATACATTGAGACACCAAGCTCACCCTCTCACCCCGGCTGCCCTTCTCTATCCGCTGGAATCCACCGCTGAGAGGAGGCGAAATGAGAACGGGAGAGAGAAAGAGAGTGAAATCAAGTGTGTATGTGGCAGGCAGCGTCTTCTGAAATGAGAAGGCAAAATCCCCTCTCTTTAGTCCAATGGAAATTAATTTTTCAGTTGATGTTTACACACTTTCTGAGTTTAAGGCACAGAGAGCATCAATTTACCTTGCACATGGGACTATCAGCCAGCAACCAATGCTATATTTATATTATAATTAATATTAAAATATTATTTATTAAAACCAATTCATGCAGTGTTTTAAAAACCCTTTTCAAAAGATTATTGCTCACACTCAACAGCTTACCACTGGTTTTTATTTATATATTATTTATAGTCAACTTCTTTTTGGATCATTAGTCATCAAATCCTCTGTAAACACGGCAAGGAGAATAAAGGTCGTGGGTACGGAGGTGTAGCTTTAATTTAGCTGAGAGCTTGCTAAATTCACTCACAGTTTAGTTTGATTAAAAAGTAACCAAAGGTGATTTTATACATATATAAAATTCCTTTTATTTTAATTTATTTTTTACCTGAAGGTAAAAAGTCTTCTATAGATGTCATTTCATTCCATTAAAAGTATTTTTCATAATTAGTCAAAATGATTGTGTTGTGATGATGCCTCTTTCTCTTTTTCAGGTCTTTCTGGGGCCAATTCAATGCAATTTTCTGCTCGTCATGATCGGAGCCACATCTTTATGAGAGTCACCTTTATTGCCAAGTACCGTAGGATTACATGTGCAAGAAATATCCATAATGTTCATCTTATAATTCAGAATTGTTCTCAACCCTGCTATGTGCAAAGGCTGACAAAACAAATAGCATCTGTCTGCATCTGCTTTGCGTGTACATGCTAAGAGTTCATGTCAACATCAATACTACATGCATATATCATGAGTTGACATTTACACAGCATACGTGAGTGGGCAGAATCACCGGTGTTTCATGGCTGGGGGAAATATGAGGTGTCTGACTGCTTTGTACTGCTTATTATGACCTTTGGAGGCTGGGTTCAGACTGCTATTGCTCCAGACGATAGGTTTAGACCTGACCTTTAACCAACCACTGCCTCCCCAACACAAATACTGTATCAGCTGGAGCATCATCTATTTGTCGTCCACTGGTCTTCTGTAATCGGTTTTAAAGAATGTCCCAATGTTACTTTGGAGTATTTTACTATTATGCATTTGGCTGTCACTTTGCTCCAGTGCGACATGCGTTTCATTTACATTTTTATTAAATTAGTGCGTTCCCTGGGAATCAAACCCATAAACCTGGCTTCACTATCACTATGTGCTACTGTTTAAACTACAGGAAGGCTATGGGTTTGGGTTTTTATTTTTCCTGTCATGTTTTGTTGTGTTGGTGTTGGTCTTCCAGATGCACTCAAACAAACATTTAGGCCAAAATGTAAGATTTCTGTATTTGAAGGTCATGTCAAATTTCCATTCATTTGGATTGCACAGTTTTAATATAAACTTATAAACTTAATGTGATGCATATTTGTCAGACATACATAAATGAAACATGTAGGATTTTTGTAATAGTACTAATAAACTGAATGCGTTTTAAATACACAGTAACCAGATTCATTTACCATCAATAAATCCAGTTGGTTTCAGTCTCATAAATATTAATGAACTGAATATTACGTGTTCCACAGCTAGCCATATTTTAACCATGTTCATACTTTTCAACATAATACATGTAATTGTTTTTGCAATGAACAGGTTTATGCTGATTCTAATCATCTGAATAAATGCATTTTTGAAAATATGATTATGTAAATAAAATCAAACAGATGCAAATTGATAATAATACACAGGGTTTTTGAGTGCAGAAATCTTAGCTGTTATATGTATGACTGATATATATGCATCACATTAAGTTTACTAGGTTGTTTATGTTAAAACTGTAATTCAAATGTATGAAAAAAATTAAATGCAATTCAGATACATAAATCTTAAAGGAACACGCTAACTTTTTGGGACTTTAGCTTATTCACTGTATCCCCCAGAGTTAGATAAGTCCATACTAGGGGTGTGCAAAGCAGCCGGTATTTGTATCTGTATTTGTATTTGTTGAGGGGGGAAAAGTATTTGTATTTGTATTTGTATTTGTATTCGAGTAAAATTCAAAATAGGCGTAAAAATCTATTTTTTTTTGCGTTACACTTCTAATTTACGTTATAGTGTAAGTATTCTTTAATTATATCCATTATAATAATTATGGATATGCAATATTGGTTGATGTTTTTCCATAAATCAAGCAATGAACATGTAACAAGGAACGTCATTGAAAAGAAAAAAAACATAACAGCCATTACCTACGTTAACGTTACTCTGTCAACAGCCTATTGTCTAAATTACCGAGCTAGCAGAGCTACTAGCGTTGTCACGATACCAAAATTTCAGTATTCGGTATAGGCTACCAGTGAAAATCCACGGTTCTCTGTACCTATTTTGGTACCAAAGCTTAATTTAGATTACAAAAGATGGAAACTGTAGTATTAAAAACACTTTACAATAAGATTCCATTTGTTAGATAACATAAGATAAAGTGACCTAACAATAAACAATTATACTGTCGCAATTATTCTCCTTGGGTTAATTTAAAAATACATTTTTAAAATCAAAAGTTAACATTATTTCTGTTAACATTATTTAATGCACAATGAATGAAGTGAACAAACATGACCAATCGAATGTTTGTAATAAATAACATTCACAAACATTAATTAATGTTGTAAAAATATATTGTTCGCTCAATGTGTTGATGTTTAATAAAGCATTAAGTAATGTTAATGAATGGTATCTTTGTTACCAAACTATACAGGAGATAAAACGTGTTTTATTTGACTTGACTGTACTTTTATTTGATCCAAAACTGCATTCATATTTAATTTTAAAAGGGCTTTTTAAACCTGCGTCTGTCGTTGCTATGCAACCATAGGCGCGCCTGGAAAAACGAGCGCGCCTACATTTGAAATCTGCACGCGCAAAAACCGCGCTATGTGAACGGCCCCTTATGACAACGTGATATTAGCCTAATCCAAAATATTTCCATATGTGGCTCTTTCCTCCTTTCTTATCAACAAGTGGATTTACAGCCACCACATCAGCAGCACCGCCAGTCGCTATGTCTCAGCGCTTATGAACTATGAAGAGGACGCAACGGCACGCGCTTCGTGGCTCGGGCATGCACGCGCATCAACTACCGGGTTTGAGAGGTGTCAGTCACCTCTTTTACTCACTCACTCACTCACTCACTCACTCTGCACTGCGGTCTCATGAGGAAACGCAGCTTTTTGATATAAAGTTTTTCTTGTTCCCGAATACAAATATTTTAAAAAGTATTTGTTCGAAATAAGTATTCGTAAAAAACACGTTATTTGTGCCTTTCCGAATACCGTATTCGGGTTCGGCTCCACCCCTAGTCCATACATACCCTTTTCATCTCCGTGCGTGCCGTAACTCTGTCTGACGCACCCACCGCTAGCCTAGCTTAGCACAAAGACTGGAGGTAAACGGCTCCAGCTAGCATACTAATCCCAATAAGTGACAAAATTACGCCAATATTTTCCTATTTACATGTTGTGATTTGTATAGTCAAAGCGTGTACGAATAACAAGGTCACATGAGACACAGCCATCTTCTAACTGTAAACATACTGGGAACTATATTCTCAGAAGGCGAAGCACTGCTACTTGAGCGGCGTGATTTGCTCGCAGCGCCTGAGAAGCCCCGTGGTGAGGAGCAGAGAGTTTGCTCAGAGTTGGAGTAAATCACTCCGCAGAAGTAACAGTGCTTCGTCTTCTGAGAATAAAAATTCTTAAACCTTTTTTTTGCTCAGTTTTAGTTTCAGTTGACTGACTTTTATTTTGAAGTTTTGTCTTTTTAGGTCTTTTACTTTGTAATTTCTTTGACTTCTGGATATGACTTCTCTTAGCATTCCCATAGATTGCTGCAGGGTTTTAGTATTTTTGTAGGCCAAAACCTGGAAGCGAGTTAGCATTTTATCACTTCCCGTTCCATTGTCCTGAAGTCAATGAGTGTTTTTGAATGGGTTTTTGGTTGAATGCTTGAAAAAGGCCACAAGCACTAGATAGTTTCACATTTTATTCTACAATATAAAATACATCAGTAATACCCTCTTTTACTTGTCTTGAAAAAGGCGTTTGCTAACAAATGTGTCTAAATGGGACTACAGAGGTTGTCGGTGACATTAAAAGTTATCCGCCGAACAGGTAAACTCATCTACTCACTAGTCGCTTTCACAGCCTCGTTGTGCTTATAATGACACTCTTGTAAACTATTATAACTAGAACCTTCAGGGACAATGTTTTTAAACAAAAAACTGAAAGAGTTGTGGGAAGCTTAGTGATTGTGACATTGAAGTCTAGCGACCGTAGTGAAGTTCGTTTAAAGTTTAGCTTTTGATTTCTGTTTTTTGTATTCATGCTTCAAAATTCATAAAAGTTGTTCATTTGTGAAGATTATCATGATGAACAAAACATGTAAGAATCACAATCTTTTGTTATTCACAGACCTTATTTTCTGCAAAAAGCCAATGGAAAAATCCTATTTGTTTTTGTCTTGAAGGAACCAGGTTGATGCGAACTTCCAGGTTGGCCTACAAAAATACATCATCACTGCAGCGCCCTATTCATCTCCATGGCATGTTGCTCGGCCGGTGGAAGTAAGTGATTAAATATCTGCCATACTGTATTTTCTTATGTGACCACAGAAGTTCCTTTTTTCCATTTTTATAATGAATTTCATGCTTTTTAAGATTCATATACAAAAAAGAATTGGACACTGGTAAAAAATGAGCTATGAAATATTAGCAATAAATATTTTGCATGCAAGACATTTAATTACTTGAGTAATTTGAATAGCATCGATAGAATGATGCCTTTTAGACCATATGGTGTAGTTCTGCATCAGCGGGGGCCAAACAGGGTCTTGACCCCTTGATTTTGTCCTTGGTTAGTCACTGTAGTTGAATCCAGGGGTTCTTGTTTTGTTTATTAGTGTGTGTACTCTGAATGAAATACTAACATACAGCTTACTGCATAAATGTTAAATTGTTCAAAACAGTAGGATGCTATATTGTTGTCATATCATTGCAGAAATTGCAATTGTTGTTTTGCATTGTTTGTGTAGCAGATTTTTTTTAATGGTTTATCTCAGTATTTTTTTTTTAATCAAAATAACTTCCCTTTCCTATTGCGGCGACATCTCTTCTCTTTTCTGATGATGTGTTTACTGGTGTGAAGGCGGGATCAACCTGTCATTCACATGAGATCGGCCAATAGCAAACCACAACCATCCAATCAATTCCCAACAGACAAAATCAAGTCCCGCCCTACATTTGTTCTTGTTCAAGAAGCTGTTGCATTTATGCCGCGTTCCAGGCAACCTGTAACCCGTGTTTTTCCAACTCGTAACTGGGAGTACATCGTTCCAGGCAACCTGTAACCCGTGTTTTTCCAACCTTATACCCGTGAAAGTGCACTGGAACGGCAGTCAAACCCGTGACTTCCCACCCGTGTACTCGTACTAGATCGATGTACTCCCAGTTACGAGTTGGAAAAACACGGGTTACAGGTTGCCTGGAACGCGGCATTAGATACACATCACAATAGGGGGAAAAAAAAGAAGATAACAATTTTTATTTCATTTTGACTAACTTTTAGTAGTCCAATCAAATGAGCAATGCACAATGCATTGTTGGTAATTAATATATGCAGATGGAACACAGACCTCAAACTAGTTAAAGCAGCTTTCTTGTGAAGTTTCTGGACCAAAATCTTGCAGCATAAGCTGTTGAAGCAGCCAGGTGGGGGCAAACCAGCGCACCAGTGTCCCGAACACAACATATGGTGGTCTTTTCAGCAGGGAGAACCTCAATATTAGCTTGATTATACACGTCTACACCTGCACAATAGAGAACAGTGCTGTTATGGATCTCATAAGTCCTTTAACAAAGCCTGTGTTGTGCTTTCTGGTGGCAAAGGGGTTTCTTTTATTTTCAGTCACACACACACACAATCGCACATAATGGGAAAGAGCCTCATGCTTAGACTGAGACACTGACCTTGACAAAGAAAAAGAGCTCACTTCAGCAGTTTTATTTTGCTTCTCTCCCCGAGTCTCTCATGATCTGGAGCGCAGCTCATCTCCACACCTCTGCTCTCTTTCTCTCCCTCCACATCTGTTTGTTGTTCTCTACATCCTCCTGGCGCACAAGCGCAAAAACTCTGCTGTGTTAACTCTGCAATGCATTTTGCATCGCTGAACGGCGCTGGATTATGAAAAAAAAAAAAAAACCTTATCATGTTTGGCCAGTTTTGAAATGGAAAATGAATCACTTTTACTGTGTTTGTTTAATTATTAGTTACTCATCCTGAACATACATGCTGTTATTTGTTCTGTGGAACACAAAAAATAATGATTGAAGAACCTTTTATCCATACAGCAAGCTGCAAAAAGGACCAACAAGTATAAAAGTAGCCCCTAAAAGATGTCCACTATATTGCTTGTTAAAGTCTTTTAAACTATACAATAACTTTATGTAATAAAAAAAAGGCCATATTGTAACCCTTAAACGCATACCTCGGGTCTTTAGTGACCCGGGACGTCATTCACTACCCTCTTCCTCATTCATTTTTTAAAGTTAAACATCAACCTTCTTAGTATTGCTCAATCAATTCATTATAAACAATATAACAAGGAAAAATAATAAAATTATAAAAGAATGCCTGTTTTCCCATTCAGTCACTAGGACCGTGTAACAGTTTAATTTTTCTGCACAACAAAAATGTAATCTTTGATGAATGTATAAGCGCAACTCACCTTTAATTAATGTCTGATACACAATGATGAAGTGACGTTTCACTCATAGTTACCGCAGGCAGAAAACAAAAGAATAGGACGTATCATCAGCAAAACTTGAAATTGCTCAGTGATTTACTGCAGAGCAAGTATCAAATATTAGTTTCACTGTCACTTGATGATGGATCTAGCGAATAAGCGGTCAGTGATCAAAATATTGATGTTGGAAATGATAGTTTTGAGAATATGTTTCGGGAATATGAGCCAGATGCTGAATGTACTGGAAAAATGAGCTCTGACGAGGACAGTGATGATGGTATAAAACATCTGCTCAAACTGAACCCTTCCAAGCTCCAAAATGTAAAATATGCTTTATTTTATTCTTCTGTAATTGTTACTCTAATATCAGGAGAGTTTTATATTATCGCGACAGGCAGAGATCCGTGTTAGATATAGATCCGGGTTGCTAAAGACCCGAATATGTAATAATGATTGGTGAAACATTCATGCAACAAGGGTTAAGACATTTACTGCCTCAAATCTGCCTCTGTTCTTTAGCTCTTAAATCAAAATATGGCATCAGGCTTGGTGTTAATGACATCTGTGATGTCACATTTTTTTAAGGCATATTTTTATTCTATTTAAACAAAATTATTTTACTGTAGTATATTACAACTAGGTGGGGGTGGGGGGGATGCTGAAAATGTAACAATGTGAGGGTAAGAAGTTTTATTCTCTGGGTCTACTCCTGAAGTTAGCTGAAGACTTGCAGACACAAGCACTTGTTCGATCACAAACACATGCAAATCTAACAAAGACGCCCTCGTCACTCGAATACTTAACTCACTCACCACTTTAATGAACCCAAAAGCGCTTCCGGGAGACCAATTTAATATTTCACTTCCTAAAAAGACTAAAACAAACAACAAATACCGCTCGCTGCCCTCAGCGCTTTCAGAGTACGCAGCCAAGGGTTTGCCGGCAGTCGAATATGAAAGATGGAAAGGTTTAGTGAGTTGTAATTAAGAGCTGGCTAGGTAGTGACTTGCAGAGCTGAGATAAGAGAGTTTCTGAAGCGCACAGGGTGTAATTAAGTCTATTTGCTGCCGCTATGCTGAAAGCCTGCAGCCTGTAAATACAACGCATCACACTCAACTTTCCCTGTGGTGATAGAAAGCAGAACCAACGGGAACAAACTAAGATTTGGAATTTGCAACAGAAATGTTTCGATTTCATATCGTGGAAGTATTATGGTAACCATTTAGCATCATAGTGAAGACATATATCAAAATACATGGTAGACCTACTACTTACACTGCAAGTAGTTTTTCTCATCCTTACAAATGTTTTCTATGTTTACCACTGTAACACTAAAATGTACTATATTATATCGGTATAAAAGTTTTAGATTCATAGGTTGAATAAAGGGGGATTGTGACAGTTTTTGAATTGTCGCCTTTTGTAAGGTTTCTTGCCATAAATTAAAAAGCCAAACACATGATACATTTCTGTAATCCTGATGTAATAATATTTCTGTAATAAGATGTTACCTTTCCATTTAAACAAGCCAAAACCTCTTTTTCTTTTGGTAACATTTGGTTGATTTGGACAGCATATCTTATCATTGATTTAGGCTATAGTGTAAGCATATTTATTACACAAGTTAATTCATACTTGGACATAATTCCATATAAAAAATTTCCTTTTCTGTTTCTTAAGAGTCCATGTTTATTACTGTTCAACTTTATTATTGAAACAGTACAGTATGTTATACTGACCATAAGTCTCAATCACCCTTAATTCACCCTACTAAATAATAAAATCTACTTTAATTTTATTACAAACATCATAAAAAGTTCTGTGATGGTATACCATGGTACAGTGATGTATCGGATGGTACTAAGTACCATTGTACTTTGATAATACTATGGCACTTTACTTTGACCATAAAGTAGACTATATTTACATGGTACTCCAAATTACTTTAGCTTTTTCCATTTTTCAACATTTATATTTATTTGCCTCCCATATATATAGTCACTTGTGGTCAGAATTATTGGCACCCCTGGTGAATATGATCAAAGATGGCTGTAAAAAGGATGGCTGTAAGAAATAAATCTGCATTGTTTATCCTTTTGATCTTTCATTGAAGTAAATTAATGGGAAGTGGGGGGAAACTCACATTATGAAAACATTTTCTCTAATGCAGTAAAATATCTCTGAAGTATATTCCCATTAATATTTACATTTTGTAGCACACCAGGGTGACTAGGAGCATGAAATTGTCCAGCCATGACTTCCTGTTCCACAGCAGTATAAATATGAGGAGAGATCATCCATCACAATGAGTAAAACCAAAGAATATGATGTTCTGATGTGCAGCAAAAGATTGTTGAGCTTCACAAAATAGAAAGTGACTCTAAGAAAATAGCTAAAGCATTGAAAATCCCAATTTCCACAATCAGTGCAATAATTAAGAAGTTCCAATCAACTAAAGATGTTGCGAATCTGTCTGGAAGAGGACGTGTTTATATCGCCCTAATAATAATAAATAATAATAATAACAATTTGTTACATTTATATAGCGCTTTTCTTGGCACTCAAATCGCTTTTACATATAATCTCCTCAACCACCGCCAATGTGCAGCATCCACCTGGATGATGCGACGGGAGCCATATTGTGCCAGAACACACCAGCTTATTGGTGGAGAGGAGACAGAGTGATCGAGCCAATCAGTATATATGGGGATGATCAGGAGGCCATGATGGATAGAGGCCATTGGGCAAATTTGGCCAGGATGCCGTGGTTAAACCCCTACTCTTTTTCCGAAGGACATCCTGGGATTTTTAATGACCACAGAGAGTCAGGACCTTGGTTTAACATCTCATCCGAAAGACGGTGTTGTCAGACACAACTGGAACTTCAAATGGTACCTGGTTCTATGGTCAGATGAAACTAAAAAGAGCTTTTTGCCAGAAAACCCACCAGATGGACCAAAATGTACCCCATGCCCACGGTGAAATATACTGCTGGATCTTTAATGTCGTGGGCCTATTTTTTTTTGCTGGACATCCTGGACATCTTGTTCAGATACATGGTATCATGGATTCTAGTAAATATCAACATAAAAATCAAAACCTGACAGTCTCTGCTAAAAATCTTATAATGGGCCGTGGTTGGATCTTCCATCAGGACAATAATCCAAAACAAACATCAAAATCAACACAAAAATGTGTCACTGAGCACAAAATGAGTGGGCTGAACTGAAGAGAAGAAGCACCAGTATGGATCTGGGAATCTGAAGGATCTGGAGAGATTCTGTATGGAGGAATGGTCTCTGATCTCTTGTCATGTGTTCTCCAAACTCATCAGGCTTTATAGGAGAAGACTCAGAGCTCTTATCTTGGCAAAATGAGGTTGCAGAAAGTATTTAATAAAAGGGTGGCAATAATTATGGCCAATGTGTTTTGGAGAAAAACATTTATTTCATAATGTGATTTCCCCCCCACTTTCAATTATTTTACTTCAATGAAAGGTTGGATTTTTGCGAAGTTTTTTATTTGATCGACAGTGCATGTGATCTGTGGTTTTTCCTGTAGCTAGCGTTACTGTGCAAAAACTGTTAAATTTTCAAAAGGATGATCTGTAAGTGAAATCTGAGGCCAAGTGTTGCAGCATTGATTCATTTCTACTTTATACTGAAATACAACTCTGAAGCACCTGACACGTTGTGATTGTCAGGCAGACCTTTAATGAAAATGATCGGTATTCACATAAACACAAACACACAAATCACCAGTCGAGGCAGGCAGCCTTTAAACTGATGCCAATTTGCCTTTTACACACCAGAGATTTATTGAATCTGCAAGGCTGGGGAAAAAAAAACACACACAGGAAGAAAAGAACCAGCAGGGGTTAAAATCAATCCGCAGATTAGAGTGAGCCGTAAGCAAGAAAGTGTGAGTGGGAAAAAAGTTTTCCTCAAGTAAGTTTAACTCTATATAATAGCACTGGAAATTCTCCAGCTCTCAGCTGAGGCCTTTACCCGGTGACTCTGCATCTTATTTCTGTAGCAACAATAAATCAGCTCTCATTCAACATTTCACCCCAGTAGCTCTAATTCATTAGTCTACTTTCTTGTTCCACATCAATACCCACAGTTCATTATCTTCCCCTGGCTGGTCTACATTAGGCAATAGCACGCTAAGGACCCAGAGTGCAGCATGGAGGAAATTGATGCTACACATATACAGCCTTTAAACGTTACAACCCGTACCTGTGTAGGACATGTCAAGGAATTAGCTTTCATTGCAAATTGTGTTTCGGAAATAAAAGATTCCCCGGAATCAAATCATTCCGGAGGGGAAGGGCTCGATCAGATCGCAATTTGATCAAAACGCAGAAAATATGATTTGAAATAAGCAATAATTCAGAGACTGAGGCACATGAATTGCTTATGTGCATTGTGCAGATTAAAAAAGATGAAAATCTGTCACCCAGCCCTGCATTATCATATAAATAACCAAGGAGACACAAGTGAATATGATCAATAAAGAGTGCATGTTTTGGGAGGAAGCAAAGGAGGAAAGAAAGACTTAAACGGAGGGAGAATTGCATATTGATTCTCAGTAATCATTTACAATCATATTAAATCGTCATGGAAACAAACAGGACAACTGTTGGGGCATTTGCACAGAAATCATCTATTTGCATAAGCAAAACCATTTCTCTCGTGACAAACACGCAGCTTATGAATACACAGATGGATTTGGACTGCAACCAGCTCCTTGTTTCAGTTGCATCAGCGGATGCATTCCATCATCCTGAAAGGGTGTTTTAACTAGGTGATTGGATGGCCTTTCCAGGTTGTAGCGCAGGTCTGCAGAGCATGTTTACAGGGGCTGGATCCTCCTCCTCGACAGACCCTCATAAAAACTATAATCCTTTATACTGACAGGGCATTTTGCTGCAGGCCTGACAAATATCTCCCCAATCCATAAAATGCCTGTGCAGGTTTTTCCAGCTGGTACAACAGAAAAGGTCTGTAAACCTGCAGTGCTCCTCGATGCAGCGTTTTGACAGAAAGCCGCTTGATGTTTAAACCCTTATCTTGCAGCATTTCAAATGTCGTTGGATAGTTTGATGGCATGTAATCTCAGGAGGGTGCATGCTATTCTGTGAATGTTCTATTATTTCTTTGTTTGATGTTGTTGGGCTAACAATTTAATTCGATATGTATTATGAATGAAATAGTTTCACGTAAACGTGACCTGCAGAAGCAATCTGAGCAAACCTCAGGACTGAAACGTTTTACCGTAAACGCAGGAAAATCCCACTGAGTAGATGTGTGAAATGCTGGGTGTTTTTCGAGCTAAATCGCATCTCCTGTGGAGAGTATTAATCAGACTGTTTACCGGCATCGTTCATGCAGTTGATTGGGAGACAATAGGATGCAGCTCAATTTACAGCTAATTACGGTTTTAATGTGTGTTATTAAATACATTGCCATGTCCCAATTAGAAGAAGCTGGGCTCATACATCACACTAATTGATATCTAGCCAGTGCCGCACTATAGTGTCTGTATTGCAGGAGAATTCCCTGCAGTAGCACACATGGCCGCTGAGTGAATGTGTGAACGGAATTATTGTCGTGTTTTTTATGTGTACCACAGAAGCTAGGGACTGCAGAGCAAAAATAATGACTTTTCTTCTTTAAATCAACACACATACAGAATAGCTATTTACTAGCTTTAAGAAATCGTGGTATTGGGGAGATAGATCTAAAAAACACTGTAAAAGAAATCTGTTAATCTGTTTCAGAACACAACTTGCAGTCAGAAATTGACAGTAAAAAACAACAACAAAAGAAACAGTAACAACAAGATATATTATAAAGTTATGTTACTTTATATAGTACACTGAAATATAGTACACTGTCTTTGCATTAACCAGGACTAGTGAACATGTGGACAGCTCACAGTGTTATAGAAAACAACATCAGGGTAACAAACATTACACTAAAGTAATGCAATAAAAACACATTTAAAAACAAAATGCATCACACAAACCCCCCTTATTTACATAACTGATAACAAACACTGTGAAGACTACCACAGAGCAGAAGACCACCAGGGTGGAGCAGAAGACCTCTAGGGAAGAGCAGACAGGGCAGGAGACCACCAGGACGGAGCAGACGGAGCAGGAGACCACAAGGGTGGAGAAGACTGGGCTGGAGACCACCAGGGTGGAGCAGACAGAGCAGGAGACCACCAGGGTGGAGAAGACTGGGCTGGAGACCACCAGGGTGGAGCAGACAGAGCAGGAGACCACCAGGGTGGAGAAGACGGAGCAGGAGACCACCAGGACAGAGAAAACAGGGCAAGAGACCACCAGGACGGAGAAGACAGGGCAGGAGACCACCAGGGTGGAGCAGACAGAGCAGGAGACCACCAGGGTGGAGAAGACAGGGCAGGAGACCACCAGGGTGGAGAAGACGGAACAGGAGACCACCAGGACAGAGAAAACAGGGAAAGAGACCACCAGGACGGAGAAAACAGGGCAGGAGACCACCAGGACGGAGCAGACGGAGCAGGAGACCACCAGGGTGGAGAAGACAGGGCAGGAGACCACCAGGGTGGAGCAGACAGAGCAGGAGACCACCAGGGTGGAGAAGACGGAGCAGGAGACCACCAGGACAGAGAAAACAGGGCAAGAGACCACCAGGACGGAGAAGACAGGGCAGGAGACCACCAGGGTGGAGCAGACAGAGCAGGAGACCACCAGGGTGGAGAAGACAGGGCAGGAGACCACCAGGGTGGAGCAGACAGAGCAGGAGACCACCAGGGTGGAGAAGACGGAGCAGGAGACCACCAGGACAGAGAAAACAGGGCAAGAGACCACCAGGACGGAGAAGACAGGGCAGGAGACCACCAGGATGGAGAAGACAGGGCAGGAGACCACCAGGGCAGAGCAGACGGAGCAGGAGACCAATAGGGTGGAGCAGGAGAACCCCAAAAGCCAGCCAGGATGATGATGACCCACGGAGGAACCAATGGAGGGAGGAGCCGTAGTGTAGTCCTGAGACCATCACACCGAGGTGATGGCTTGATAGGTGAACACCTAGGCAGAGTCCGATGGACTGAGAGACCATGAGACACAGAAGGACCAGGAGACCAAGGCGGAGCCGTGGTGACGAGCGGCCAAGGTGGAGCCAGGATGCCGGAGGACTGAGGCAGAGTCTGTGTGAGTGAGGACTAAGGTGGAGCCAGAGGGACGGAGGAGCCAAAAGGGTGGAGGAACGAGGTGCAGCTGAAGTCCCAGAAGTGGAGGTTGAGCGACGACTGACCAAGGTGGAGCCGGAGGGACGAAGGACCCCGATGGAGCCGGAAGGATGATGGTAGTAGGTGGAGCTGAGGAAGCGAGGAGCCAAGTTGGAGCCGACTGGTCGGTGGCCAGAGGTGGAGCTTTGGACTCAAAGGTATGAGGTAGAGCAAGGGAATCTGAAGACCGGGAGACTCGAGGCATTGTAACATCACTGGGCTAATCTGTGGTAGTTCTGGTAGATCTGGTCCTTACTCATCTCTAGCAGTAAAAGTCGTCATCTTTTGTATTCATGTCCGGATAGTTTTGTTCGTTTTGATGACATTTTCGGATGTGTATCAGGGTGTTCTGCATGTAGACTGATGTCGCTTTAAGAGTTGGGGTGTGGGAGTGGCACCTGTAGGTAGGATGAAGGAAAGTTCATTTAGACCATCAGCGACAATGGAGAATTGGCGCTGTGCGAAACTATGTTTATATTACATTTTATAACTCTGATCAAGTTTTATTAAAAACAAGACATTTTTGTTTTGTTTTTAATGCTACAAAAATTTAATAAAAAAGTATAGATAAAAGTTCAGTGGTGACACTCTTGACAATGATAATAATTTCATGGACAAATTGCATTTGTCAATTGAATGATCTATTTTTAGTTCAGTTTGATATTGTTCAATGTCTCTTCCTACAGTAAAAACAATTTGTCACATTATGTAATGTTACATCTGGACCTATTTATTGATTTTTCTTAAACATATAACATGCCTTTTAACAAGCCAGCTTGTTAAAATTCCCCACTTCTGATGTGTTATTCTTTTTTTTACATTGCCACATGCTGTTTATGTGTTAGATATTTGTTAAGGTCCCCACAGAGTGTTGATAATAGCCTCATAAATTATCACCATCAGTCTCCATCTTCAGCCATTATGATGTCATAAGGCTGTGAGGAATGGGAGTTAAGAGAGGTCGGACGCTCTATCACGGAAGATAACACAGCACAGCTGATGGACACTTGCGAATAAAGTGCCAGTGCCACTCTTAGACCACTTCGCCCACTGTGATTGTGTTCTCTGTTCATCACAGCAGAAGAAGATAGAGAGGGAACCAATCAATAGCCATTTCACATCTGCACCCTTGATGCAATCTTAATCAAAGGGCAGAACCCTTCTTTCACCTGTCATTCCTTCACTGACATCAGACCATCCTCTCACACACGGTCTGGTCCGTCTGTTGCCATGGTTGTGAGCGTGCTTGCAAAAGTACAAACAGATATTAATACACTGACTAAAAACACAATCAGTTATGTGCTAATGTAAATACCAGCAAATAATACAATGCATGAGATGAGTGTCTGAAATAGTTTCAGGCTTAAAGTGAAAAATCCTGTAATTTTCTACTCTCATTGTGTCATTTGAACCTGATATCTGTGTTTTTATTGCTGTTAAACACAAACTGTGTTATTTAACAGATTATCCAGGCTGAATCTCGTACAAACATGCTGCATTTGCGATATATGCAAGAACCAAGCAAACAAATCATTCTCACACTAAGCAAAGCAAACAGATCTCACTCTAAATGCTCATTGAATGTGCCTTATCTGAGCTCATATACAGTAAGAATATAGAGGCAAAAACGGAATGTGGATAGATGAGCTGCTCAGAATATTTGGTCTTGGAAGAATTTCATAAACAATGATCAATTGCATATTGAAATTGCAGTTGACTGAAGACGTTGGTAACTCTGCACATCTGAGCCCAGTTTAAGACTGCTGGAACTCTAGAGGGGACGAGAGATTTACATTTCAAGTCTTTCTCAAAGAAACGTCTGAGGAGAAACTTCAGCAAAAGACTAATTTCATTGCAACAGCTGACATATAAATAAGATCTTATTTGTGACTTTTCTTTCGTAGATAGAGACAGACAGAAAAAACAAATAATAGATAGAATGAAAGAATAGACAGAATAAATAAAAGGGAAGGATAGACAAATGAATGACAGACAGGTAGATAGATTGACAGACAGACAGACAGACAGACAGACAGATAGATAGACAGACAGATAGATAGATAGATAGATAGATAGATAGATAGATAGATAGATAGAACATATGAACGATGGATGGATAGATAGACAGACAGACAGACAGACAGACAGACAGATAGATAGATAGATAGATAGATAGATAGATAGATAGATAGATAGATAGATAGATAGATAGATAGAACATATGAACAATAGATAGATAGATAGATAGAACATATGAACGATGGATGGACAGACAGACAGACAGACAGACAGACAGACAGACAGACAGATAGATAGATAGATAGATAGATAGATAGATAGATAGATAGATAGTACATATGAACAGTGGATAGATAGATAGATAGATAGATAGATAGATAGATAGATAGATAGAACATATGAACAGTAGATAGATAGATAGATAGATAGATAGATAGATAGAACATATGGATGAATGGATAGATAGATAGATAGATAGATAGATAGATAGATAGATAGATAGATAGATGGATGGATGGATGGATGGATGGATGGATGGATGGATGGATGGATGGATGGATGGATGGATAGATAGATAGATAGATAGATAGATAGGACATATGAACAGTGGATGGATGGATAGAACAAATTAACAAAAGATAGATAGATAGATAGATAGATAGATAGATAGATAGATAGATAGATAGATAGATAGATAGAACAAATTAACAGTGGATGGATGGATGGATAGATGGATAGAACAAATGAGCGATGAATGGATGGATAGATAGATACAGTGGATATATAGAACAAATGAAGATGATATATTTTTGTTTTCCAAGTGGCATCATAACCAACACAAACTCAGCGCCTGAGTTTAGTTGACCCTTAATAAATGTTGTAATCAGCATAGTGACATAAAAGCGTGCAGTGGAGCGGCTGCCCTCGACCCGACCCCAGCGCACCCCGGAACTTAATCAAACGTATATTAGCACACACAGGCTCTCCAAAATCAACAGCGGAGGCTTCTCCTTTGATTCCCTAACACGGTTAGACGGGAGACAGAGTAAGCCGTTGACTCATGTTGGGAGAGGCAGTTCTGCAGCGAGTCAATCCAGGCTCTTCAAAGAACTGCATTAGCTTTGAGCTCCTCCACAGCACAATAAAAGCAATTCAGGAATGCTGCTGTTAAAGGAAACCGGCTCACCTGGGACCGAGCACACGGGAGTCCGCCGTCCCAATTTCCCCGGCTAATAGCTTTTGGTATTGGAAGTTAATTCTGTGTTGGAATTAAATTATAAAGCATGTCAAAACAAATTAACGTCCAGCGGCGAGCAGGTGCTTTTGTTGACAGGCTGAGGGAATTTGTAATCTAGTGTAAAAGCCCTTAAAATGCATTAGTATTGTGGTCCCCTGAATAACGCTAATTCTCCGGTTTGTCCTCTTCCTGTCCTCTGTGTGTACGTGTGGATGCGGTTCTTTGACCTGAAGCACAAACAAACACACAAGGACCATTACTCAGGATCCACACTGGTCTAAAGGCATCTTTACACAGTGCAGCCTTTAACTTTGCAGTTGTTGTCATGATGACAGAGTATACATTTAGTAAGTCATGGTTGCACATCTTTATTTATAATTTATATATATAAACATATAATTCTGCTATTTTAATTTGTGTGTAAATGCATTTCTGTCGAAGCAGTCTGTCTAAATTATAAATATGCCATTTTTAATCATATTCAGTCTTGCGTAGTCATACTTTTGACATGCAGCATAAAGTCTGGTCCTCATTGCGGTTTATTCTGGGTTTAGTCTTCCTCTGCTGAAGGACTGGCATAACAGCTTGCAGCTATTGATTAAGCCTGTGGGACAGCAAGAACAGATTAAGGCTTAAGGTTTCATTCAGCGAGCCAGACCCTCCAATGGCTCCTTTCTAATATAGATTTATTATTTGCAATTAGAAATTAGCTTGTAGTTATTTTCCTGATGAAAAGTGATTCGGCTATTCAAAGAAACAGTTCACCTAAAAAGAAAAAAAATGTTTTTCATGACAGTTTATAGTCTAAAAAGTACCGAAAACATAATTACAGTTTTTCTCAGTCGCTTTGGTGCATTTCTCACATCACTATTTACATTTGCAAAACAGTTAATGCAGTTCTCAGAACAATTAGTACAAACTGCAAAACCTAGTTGATAACCTGCAAAAGCGTGTCACGTGCTCAAAATGGATAGCTCATTCCTCAAAAGCAAGTATTCATGTCAATGAAAGTGTCAGTGTCATCAAAATGAAAAGACCTGACACCATTGTTTATGAACAAGATAGTCAAATGGCTTTGTCATGTTTTCATTATGACAGTTTACTCTGTAAATGTTTTCCAATGCAAAAAAGTCAGTGACACTACCTGAAAATGCTCAAGACAGCACTATATACTATTTGCACAGCCATTTGAAAAAATACAGTAAAGTTACACATTACTGTATTTAGTGAGGGAACTGAGTACAAGACACTGAATATGTATGTTTCACATTTTTCCTGCATATGCTCTTTGCAATTCCAATTTGTTCACAGCATTCTGCAAAAGAAAAAATACACCCTTATTTACAACAAACATAAACTCCCTTTGGGTAGAGCTGTGCACAACTGTGAACAATATTGCAGTACATACTGGAACTGAACATACAACATACATGGTACTGTAATCATTCATGGGCATCCAGACGTTCCTCTCTGCCTGGCCACATAATTTCATCTAAATCACAGTGAATATCATTGCTTTTATATAATTTTATATAAAATATAATGATATATCGAATATCATAGCAATTTGCTTGACAGATTTTGACAACTAGTTCAACATTTTTGTATGTAATGACTCAAGCAATGAAATGAGGATTATTAGTTTTATATGGAATGACTATTCAGCATTCACAAGTATAGTTAATTTTGACTGACATGACATAAGCAAATGATAATGTTATAAAACAGCAGAGAGTTGTATGAAAGCAATTGATGCATGTCCAAAAGCATTTGCAATTTGTTGGAAGGAATGAGAAACTGCTACTATGATGTGCACAAATGACTAAATGTTGTGGAGGTTGAACTAACTGTTGTGCAAATGTAAATAGTGATGTGAGAAATGCACCAAAGCGACTGAGAAAAACTGTAAACTAGTCAATATAACTTGTGCACTATATTGCATGATAGATAGATAGATACAGTAGATAGATAGATAGATAGATAGATAGATAGATAGATAGATAGATAGATAGATAGATAGATAGATAGACAGATGAGGGCTCGAGAATGTGACTGCTTTTGAAAGAAGCTTCCAAACTCTTCAAGGAGTCACAGAGCTAAATATTCTCTCTCTCTCTCTCTCTCTCTCTCTCTCTCTCTCTCTCTCTCTCTCTCTCTCTCTCTCTCTCTCTCTCTCTCTCTCTCTCTCTCTCTCTCTCTCTCTCTCTCTCTCTCTCTCTCTCTCTCTCTCTCTCTCTCTCTCTCTCTCTCTCTCTCTCTCTCTCTCTCTCTCTCTCTCTCTCATTACTCTCCAATAATCTACTCTGGCTCCCTGATGAAGGTCACATCGAGTCCTTTCCTCGTATCATATCCTCAGTGTCGGAGTCGGCAGCTTCCCGTGCATACTAAACACAGCCTTACTTTAAGAGGGGGTACGGAGGGGGGCTGGGGTCACGAGGTCACCATTTGCTCCTTAATTATGCCAACAAAAAAGGCTGATGGTGGAAGGTAAATATAGTCTAATGAAGCTTGGCAGACAGGAAGTAACTCTCAGCCTGATGGAATCTGCTCTTTGTGGTTCATCACTGTTGGATGAATTTAAGACTAATGAGGATGTTTAGGGGAGAGAATAATCAGGGAAGGTTGGGAATGAATTGAGAGCAAAGTAAGGATACTTTTTTAAATACAAGTCTAGTCTCTTAACATTCATTTTTCTCCAAAAAGATAAATAATTTCTGCATCTGGTATACATATATTTACAGTAGCATCCAAAAAGTCTGAAAAACATATATATATATATATACACTCACCTAAAGGATTATTAGGAACACCATACTAATACTGTGTTTGACCCCCTTTCGCCTTCAGAATTGCCTTAATTCTACGTGGCATTGATTCAACAAGGTGCTGAAAGCATTCTTTAGAAATGTTGGCCCATATTGATAGGATAGCATCTTGCAGTTGATGGAGATTTGTGGGATGCACATCCAGGGCACGAAGCTCCCGTTCCACCACATCCCAAAGATGCTCTATTGGGTTGAGATCTGGTGACTGTGGGGGCCATTTTAGTACAGTGAACTCACTGTCATGTTCAAGAAACCAATTTGAAATGATTCAAGCTTTGTGACATGGTGCATTATCCTGCTGGAAGTAGCCATCAGAGGATGGGTACATGGTGGTCATAAAGGGATGGACATGGTCAGAAACAATCCTCAGGTAGGCCGTGGCATTTAAACGATGCCCAATTGGCACTAAGGTGCCTAAAGTGTGCCAAGAAAACATCCCCCACACCATTACACCACCACCACCAGCCTGCACAGTGGTAACAAGGCATGATGGATCCATGTTCTCATTCTGTTTACGCCAAATTCTGACTCTACCATCTGAATGTCTCAACAGAAATCGAGACTCATCAGACCAGGCAACATTTGTCCAGTCTTCAACTGTCCAATTTTGGTGAGCTCGTGCAAATTGTAGCCTCTTTTTCCTATTTGTAGTGGAGATGAGTGGTACCCGGTGGAGTCTTCTGCTGTTGTAGCCCATCCGCCTCAAGGTTGTGCGTGTTGTGGCTTCACAAATGCTTTGCTGCATACCTCGGTTGTAACGAGTGGTTATTTCAGTCAAAGTTGCTCTTCTATCAGCTTGAATCAGTCGGCCCATTCTCCTCTGACCTCTAGCATCAACAAGGCATTTTCGCCCACAGGACTGCCGCATACTGGATGTTTTTCCCTTTTCACACCATTCTTTGTAAACCCTAGAAATGGTTGTGCGTGAAAATCCCAGTAACTGAGCAGATTGTGAAATACTCAGACCGGCCCGTCTGGCACAAACAACCATGCCATGCTCAAAATTGCTTAAATCACCTTTCTTTCCCATTCTGACATTCAGTTTGGAGTTCAGGAGATTGTCTTGACCAGGACCACACCCCTAAATGCATTGAAGCAACTGCCATGTGATTGGTTGATTAGATAATTGCATTAATGAGAAATTGAACAGGTGTTTCTAATAATCCTTTAGGTGAGTGTATATATATATATATATATATATATATATATATATATATATATATATATATATATATATATTTGTAATTTTATGTCATGTTTAATGCCAATTTTCTATGCGGTCTCAGACTTTTAATCCCTACTGAATATAAGCCGGAATACATTTGCCTGCTCACTCTAAGCTGTGAATCTTAACAATATCTCACGGCACATCTCAGGGGTCAGAGTTCAAACACACAGTGAATAGACAAAGTATTTACATACATGTTATCATTCAGCAAACATTCACTCGAACTCAGTACAAGACAATAAATAGTTTTAAGGAATAATTCAGTCAAAACGGAATATTCTGAATATATAACACCCTCACATTAACCTGTATGATTTGATTTCATACATGGATTACAAAATAAGCAACAAGTTTAGCCTCAAGAATGTTCTGGGTGCATTACAAGTTCAGTTCAAGCATTTGATTACCAGAAACATTATGTTCTTAAAATAAGTAACAGCTGTATTAAAAAAAACAATGTCATATGTCAACAATTACATTAAAAAATGTAGCAAAGGTGATCTACTACGGTGACCCAGTAGTGCACAACACAACAAAATTTAAAAAGCAAACATAAGTTCAGAAACACAACAGAATTAAGCCACGACACAACGGAAACAAGCCACAACACAACGGAAACAAGCCACAACACAACAGAAACAAGCCACGACACAACGGAAACAAGCCACAACACAACAGAAACAAGCCACAACACAACAGAAACAAGCCACGACACAACGGAAACAAGCCACAACACAACTGAAACAGGCCACAACACAACAGAAACAAGCCACAACACAACGGAAACAAGCCACAACACAACGGAAACAAGCCACAACACAACAGAAACAAGCCACAACACAACGGAAACAAGCCACAACACAACTGAAACAGGCCACAACACAACAGAAACAAGCCACAACACAACAGAAACAAGCCACGACACAACGGAAACAAGCCACAACACAACGGAAACAAGCCACAACACAACGGAAACAAGCCACGACACAACGGAAACAAGCCACAACACAACAGAAACAAGCCACGACACAACGGAAACAAGCCACAACACAACAGAAACAAGCCACGACACAACGGAAACAAGCCACAACACAACGGAAACAAGCCACAACACAACAGAAACAAGCCACAACACAACGGAAACAAGCCACAACACAACAGAAACAAGCCACGACACAACGGAAACAAGCCACGACACAACAAAAACAAGCCACGACACAACGGAAACAAGCCACGACACAACGGAAACAAGCCACAACACAACGGAAACAAGCCACGACACAACGGAAACAAGCCACAACACAACAGAAACAAGCTACGACACAACGGAAACAAGCCACAACACAACAGAAACAAGCCACGACACAACGGAAACAAGCCACAACACAACGGAAACAAGCCACAACACAACAGAAACAAGCCACAACACAACGGAAACAAGCCACAACACAACTGAAACAGGCCACAACACAACAGAAACAAGCCACAACACAACAGAAACAAGCCACGACACAACGGAAACAAGCCACAACACAACGGAAACAAGCCACAACACAACAGAAACAAGCCACAACACAACAGAAACAAGCCACAACACAACAGAAACAAGCCACAACACAACGGAATCAAGACACAACACAACGAAATCGAGCCACAACACAACGAAATCGAGCCACAACACTACAAAATCAAGCCACAACACAACGGAAACGAGACACAACAAAATGAAAACAAGCCACAACACAACGGAATCAAGACACAACACAACGAAATCGAGCCACAACACAACGAAATCAAGCCACAACACAACGAAATCAAGCCACAACACAACGGAAACGAGCCACAACAAAATGAAAACAAGCCACAACACGACGAAATCAAGCCACAACACTACGGAAACAAGCCACAACACAACGGAAACAAGCCACAACACAACGGAAACAAGCCACAACACAACGGAAACAAGCCACAACACAACGGAATCAAGACACAACACAACGAAATCGAGCCACAACACAACGAAATCGAGCCACAACACTACAAAATCATGCCACAACACAACAAAATCAAGACACAACACAATGAAATCAAGACACAACACAATGAAATCAAGCCACAACACAACGGAATCGAGCCACAACACAACGGAAACGAGCCACAACAAAATGAAAACAAGCCACAACAAAATGAAAACAAGCCACAACACGACGAAATCAAGCCACAACACAACGGAAACGAGCCACAACAAAATGAAAACAAGCCACAACACAACGGAAACAAGCCACAACACAACGGAAACAAGCCACAACACAACGGAAACAAGCCACAACACAACGGAATCAAGACACAACACAACGGAAACAAGCCACAACACAACGGAATCAAGACACAACACAACAAAATCAAGCCACAACACAACGAAATCAAGACACAACACAAAGAAATCAAGCCACAACACTACAGAAATGAGCCACAACACAACGGAAATGAGCAACAACACAACGGAATCAAGCCACAACACAACGAATTGAAACAACAACACAATGAAATTAAGCCACAACACAACGGATTCAAGCCACAACACAACGGAAATGAGCCACAACACAACGAAAACGAGCCACAACAAAATGAAAACAAGCCACAACATGACGAAATCAAGCCACAACACAACGAAAGCAAGCCACAACACAACAGAATCAAGCCACAACACAACAAAATCAAGCCACAACACAACAGAATCGAGCCACAACACAACGAAAACAAACCACAACACAACGAAATCAAGCCACAACACAACGAAATCAAGCCACAACACAACGAAATCAAGCCACAACACAACAGAATCAAGCCACAACACAACAGAATCAAGCCACAACACAACGAAATCAAGCCACAACACAAATGAAATAAAGCCACAACACAACGGAATTAAGCCACAACACAACGGAATCAAGCCACAACACAACGGAATCAAGCCACAACACAACGAAATCAAGCCACAACACAAATGAAATAAAGCCACAACACAACGGAATTAAGCCACAACACAACGGAATCAAGCCACAACACAACGGAATCAAGCCACAACACAATGAAATCAAGCCACAACACAACGGAATTAAGCCACAACACAACGGAATTAAGCCACAACACAACGGAATCAAGCCACAACACAACGGAATCAAGCCACAACACAACGAAATCAAGCCACAACACAAATGAAATAAAGCCACAACACAACGGAATTAAGCCACAACACAACGGAATCAAGCCACAACACAACGGAATCAAGCCACAACACAATGAAATCAAGCCACAACACAACGGAATCAAGCCACAACACAACGGAAACGAGCTACAACACAACGGAATCAAGCCACAACACAATGAAATCAAGACACAACACAACGGAATCAAGCCACAACACAACAGAAACGAGCTACAACACAACGAAAACGAGCCACAACACAACGAAATCAAGCCACAACACTACGGAAACAAGCCAAAACAAAACGAAATCAAGCCACAACATGACGAAATCAAGCCACAACACAACGGAAATGAGCCACAACACAACGGAATCAAGCCACAACACAACGAATTGAAACAACAACACAACGAAATTAAGCCACAACACAACGGAATCAAGCCACAACACAACGGAAATGAGCCACAACACAACGGAAACAAGCCACAACAAAATGAAAACAAGCCACAACACAACGAAAGCAAGCCACAACACAACATGCTCCCGACCACTAGAGGGCTCTCGGAGCACGGTAAAGTGTTGTGGCTTTATTTTGTTGCGTTGTGGCTAATTTCCGTTGTGTTGTGGCTTTATTTCCTTTGTGTTGTGGCTTGATTTCATTCTGTAATAAACTTATGTTTGCTTTTTAAATTTTGTTGTGTTGTGCACTACTGGGCCACCACCAATCTACACAGACAGAACGCCACTAAAAAAAGCTCTTGAGCCATGCAAAAGCAACCGTTTGAGCAACTTTCGTCTGAGTCGAATGAAAGAATGCTAACAGAGGACAGAAGTCAGTAAAATGCTGTGAAATTGTAAAGGTGTGACAGTCTCTCACCTGCTTATTACTTATTTCCTTTCAACCACAGAAGTGCCGTGAGTGGGATTTATCGAGCCCTCTGCATGGATCAGAATTCTCATGAGAGAGAGGAGCCATTACAGTGCCAGTGTGTGAGGTGCTTCTGACTGATCCATTAAGGTTTGAACTCACACCATGATGTGAGATTTAATGAGACCATCTTCATGTCAGGGTCTGGGCCTTCCAGCAAAAGAACCTAGACGTGGAAAAAAAAAAAGAAATACAAAGCGCTAGAGGCGGAGAAGTTCACATTCAAGATGCAAATTCAACTGGGACGTCTGAATCGAAAAGCACAACCTGCTTATATCCGAAGTCTGTCGTCTAACTCTCAAGCGGTTCCACATTTGTCTAAGATTTCCCTGTTTTAAAATCAGATCTGACAATATTTCCATTTAATACCACAGTCTCCTTCTCCAGCTGGCAGAAGTGCAGTAAATGAAAGAAAGGCCTCTCATAGTCACATTACACTTTATCTTCAAAGTGCCGTGAGAGCCCAGATGGAAGAGATCTTGTATTTTGATTGAAATCATCTCATCTCGGCCCATCTGTTTGCTTCCAAGCTTCAACCTTCAGCATGTGTTGCCTTATGCTAAAAGGAAACTCAAAAAAGATTGTTGCAAAATAGTTCAGACTTCATGTTTTGCCAAATTTGAATATTTAAACTGACTCAACAAGGTTACATTTGGGAACCTAAGAATCAAAACACATGGATATCTTGCGTCCAGGTTGTTGTTAATCCAGAACTTGGGTGTCATCTCCATGGACACTCTCGGATGAAAGCCCATCGAGTCATCTGCAGTGAGAACTTATCCGTCTCACCCTCTCCCACTAACCAGCTGTCTAACTAACAGCATGAAGCCAGAATCATTTCCTTTTCTATTTTTTTTTTGCATTGCACTACATTAAGTTTTTAGATGGAAACTTTGTCCCTACAGAAAAGGCCAGGAAATGAGAATTGTGTCCCTGAATAAACTACGGGGGAAACCGTGCAAATATCAGCATGGTGACAACATACCCTTTCTCTCTGAGCAATCCATTTCAATTGCTTAGATCTCTGATTTCGATAGCTATAGGGAGCATTTCAATGCCTCAAAAAAAAGAAAAAAAAGAACAACAAATGTGTGTGGATGTCCATTCTGACTGCTATTGTAATGCCCTTGACCACTGTTTTTTACCAACTGCTGTCTAGTACACCTGCCCGCTGCTCTGCCAGTCTGTTTGGCAGATTTTCCAATTGTTTACATGCATGCAAATCAGTTTTTTATGCATCCCAAATAACCTTTTGTTCACTCATAATCACACGACATCAATAACTGTCATCTGAAGCTTGAAGAAACAACTCACTTACAGCACATCAATTTTAAGACTGTTATTTTGTCCGGAATTATTTATTTATTGGGACTTTTAGAGTTTTTTTCTGGCACTCTTTATTAGGCTCATCAAATTTCTCAGGAGAATCTTGCTTTGAGAGACACGGTATTACTGATATTCGCACTCATCCATCATTTTGGCTTGACAACGTGAAAACACAGAGACCTTGAAAGTAATTACTCAATAATGTAGTTACAGCTGCCTAATGTGAGGGACTCAAAACTGAAGCTCTGATGAAGGTTTTAATCACAGGCGAAGGGAGCGCTGCTCGCAGACTGACCTGCCTTTGGGGTCGCCAAACATTAGACGGGATGGAGTGTCTCTCTATATTGTCAGATGACTTGAGTGGCAGCGCATTGGAAACGACGGGCGTCCCTCCCAGTCCCTTTGGACGTGACCCCACTCCTACAACGGTCAGCCTTGGTAAATGTATGGCGTGGGTGGCTGGAGCACAAAGGTCTGTTTAATTCTGTGTGGATCGCTTGGTCCTGCCAATGAATGACAAGTTGGTGTTCCTAAATGCCAAGTATCTTTAAATGGGTTGACCATATGACAAATAAACAACTTCATGATGCGCACAAACATATGTGGAAGTGTGAATGTTTGAATGGAGATTAAGAACTTAAATGTCTGTTCATATTGCTTGTTTGATTTAGGAGTCACGCTTCTAATTTCGGATCTCCACGCCTATGATTAATTACCCAGCACAAAAGTGAAGAGTTTGGAAATAACACACCAAAATAAAGACCGGTAACCTGTACTTTTAATGTATGAGAAAGACCACATTATTTAATATACAAAATTATAGAATTATAATTTTGATACTCATGACAGTTCCAAAGAAGACACAATTCAAAATCACTGTCAAATCTTGAAGCTGATATAGTACAATGATTACTGACATTTAGGAGTAACTAATAGCCTATTCAGTGCAAGAATATGGAAAATTTTACATCACAGGCAATAAAACCCACTTAACTGTGGCAAAATACATGTATTGTGTATTAACAATAGCAATGTGATAAAAGATGTTTTGACAATAATATAGTTTACTAGAACAACTGTAGGGCATTTACGGTTGCCAAGCAATGTAGCAACTTCTATCAAATTCAACTGATGTGAGCTATTTTACAATGGATTTGAAAGTGGTTCATTGAATCTTTTTGGGGAAAATGTACAACTTCAATAAATGGATTACGAGGTCAATGAATGAATGAATTAATGAACAATTTAGAAAATAAATTGGATGAATTTTAATTCAGACTTAAATACTGAATGCAAATATGCTGGTGCACCTACAGTATTTCAGCTAGCCTATTTAACTGCATAAACAATAACATAAGTCAAAACTTGTCTTCCCGAGAAAAAAAAAAAAAAAAAAAACCTAGGACCTTTGTTTACAAAAGCAATAAATCACCCTTAATAAAACAACTTTAACTTCAGCAAAAACACATAGGCCTGGTTTCACAGACAGGGCTTAGATTAAGCCAGGATTAGGCGTTAGTACAATTAGGACATTTAAGTCGCTTTTATAAATGTGCCTTAGAAAAGAAAAAAGAAAAAACATTACGGATGTACATCTTGAGTCAAAACAAAGGTACTGACATATTTTAAGATACGTCAGTGCATGTTGCTTTCAATTATAACAGCTCAAACATGTATTTTAGTCTGGGACTGGGTAACCCTTACTTATTGCTTGACAGCACATCAATGTTCAATTAACTGTTACATGTTATTCATAATAATCAGAATAAAATAAAACATCTGCTGTGTAATTTGGTTCATTATCCGAACTGTTCGTTGTACATCCGAACTACTGATAAAACTGGGTAGCCCACCTGTAATCGATGGTCTTGTCTGCTAAATATTCGGCCTTACCTTTATTGCGCGGTAGGCCATAAAGGGAGGAATCCCCCGGATGTAAGGCACACGACGTTAGTTTGTAAACAATATCTTAGCTGGAGCAGAGCGTTTGATTGGACACATATCCCTCTAGTGCAAGATGAGTCATCAATATTGCAGCTACGTTTTTCCTCCGAGAGCAGACGAGACATGAACCAAAAGCCATAAAACTCTTATTTTGATGAACTATATTGGTATGTTTATATCCGAACTATCCTTTTTTTTTTATTTAGATTGTTTTACAGCTTCGAGTTTACATAGCCTATGACTGAGCTGTCACTGAAATTCTTTATAATTGATTGCACTTGTACTTTCGGGTAAATTAATAGTAAAAAGGATGAAAGGATGAAAACATATTCGGGATTTTATAATGCAATGCTCGCAGTGCAGAGAAAGTTCAGTGGCGCTGCGGTTCAGCTTTAGGACCCGGGGAGGCAGAGCGCAGTGACAGCGCGTGGACAGATCTGCTTAACCGCACACGCACCGCATCAGCAGCGCGTGAGAGCGCTGCAAAAAGACACTATCCACCGGTACACTCCGGTGCTCGACTGGCTCTTTTTTCCCCTGTGTGGCTGAACTGCCATAAACTAAAGCTCACCTTGTTTCCCAGCGCATCTAAATAAATCCCAGCTGCTGACCATCCTTTGGAAAGTTACGCACGGCTCATTGGAGAGATGGAAGAGTAGTTGCACTTCTGTTCTTGGAATTATCAAGCATCGTCTGTGATCAGGAAAGTGGGTAAGACATTCTCTTTTCATTATTGCGTTTTAAAGCTTTGTGCACTGAAGCCTCTCAGTCAACCAGCAGAAAGAATGTCGTGTATTTTGTGTGATTTTCCAAAATAAGTTTTATACAAAGTGTCCAATTCAGCCCAAAGGGCTTTGTGCATGGACGAACTTCCTAATGGCCATTGCATGCAACAGAGAGACAGTCTCTGAAAAATTATATTTTATAGAAGCTTGTGAAGTGCTGTAATGTGTTAGGATTTAAAGTATGTACCAGCCTTAAGAAGGATGCTGATGGTTTCATGCCGGATTCAAGACTGTTCTGAGTACAAGTTCATTTTATTGAAAGAAAAGTGTGATTTTTTTTTTTAAGGGAATTATTGCATGCAATAATTTGATCAAGTAAAATGTGATATATATATACCCAGAGACAGTTGTGATTCTATTTGAAAGTCTTATAGCATCTACAGTGAAAGTGAACCACACAGTCTCTTTGGCCCTGAGATCAGAATTTTGCTTAGACTTGCATTGAGCAGAATGGACAGGGTGGACTGCTGAAACAGCGTACAATCACACAGCTTATTGGCGATCAGCCTTTTAACCCTCATGTTCTGTAATTTTTTCCACATCTTTTCCTCTAAACTAATTAAACCCCAACAGACAGACATTATTGAAGCTTTAGCTTTCACCATAGGCATGGACTTTTCAGATTAGTAACTATGCTTGTTATTTGGGCTTTAATCAATTTTAATCCATTCGAAACTCAATGCAATTTTGGTCTCTGTGGGAGTAAAATATTTAACGTTTATTTAAATCATAAATTATGTTACTTATAAAATTATGAGTGTTAACCTGATATATAAGTATATTCAAATTTTTAAAGTTATTTAAACAGCACATGATTGCACTCATAAAAAAGGGAGCTGACTCTGGTGCTGAAAGCATGCATGTGTTCAACTCAATCAGAGAAAGCCTGATTTGAGGTTGAAATCTTGTTTATAGTCAGTCCCTATCAAGTTTTAAGTTGGCATCTGATACGTCAACCTATTTTCGAGCTATTAAAAGGGCCTTGGGGTCAGACAGAGCATGAGAACAGTCCTCATTGTGTTGAAGTGAGAGCCGTCCCCTGCTGAAAGTTTCAAAGAACAGCCAGGTGTGCTCGGAATACATAAATGTATTTTTAACGGGTACCGTCCTTCATAAATGTATGAAATGGAGAATACTTCCATGAATTAATCATCTCTCTCAACGTGCCGCGTTTGTTTAATCCAGTGATTGTAATCCAGTCTTTTGTACTGTGCTGCGCTATGCCCAAGAGAAATCAACCCTTGTGGTTTTTTCAATAAAGCTGAAAATATTTCAAATTAGAAAAATGCATGACCCGGTACAGTTCATTGTATATGTAATCAAGTCTAAATTAAAATCGATGGCGAGAACGAGAAGAGTTGCGCTTTGCAGTTTGAAAGTCTTTTCTAATCACAGTGAATGAAAAGCATCTTCATCAAAGATCAACATTCATTTTCTTTGTAAGAGTATGAAACAATCCATGCTTTCAGAAAAAAGAAAAAAAAGAAAAAGTGGAACAGATGCCACCAAAGTGATTGTAAAGCCTCTCATGACATTTTCATGTGTGAGCCATGCAAAACATGTCTCTAAGGTATTTGGGCTGTCAATTTGATCTCATTTAGCATTGTTATGCAGCCAGGTGCTGTAATTTAAAATTCAGCGTTCCAACACACTCTTCATTTGATGATAAAGTACTTTTTGGTGCCCTTTTTTTTTGGTGCCTCTCTAGGGGTCCTTTGGCAGCCCAGTAAAGTGTGACTATTTTTAAGTCCTATGAATTGTATTACTCATGGGTTTCGATTAAAAACTGAATTTGAGGGTTCTGAGGGAAGCAGGTGGACCAGTGGTCTGTAAAATACTCTATTTCTTGCTTGTATCTGGGCTCTTTAGGTGGCTGGACCCATGCGTGACCTCCATAATGTCATGTGATTCCCCTCAGTGAGTTCTTCGCTGGCATGCCAATTTCTAGACAGCGTTGCTCGATAGACAGTTCTGGACCAGAGCCAAAGTCGCTAGATTGCCATCTCTTCCTCTATCTCTCTTTTTTCTTTTTTTTTCTACTGTGTGCAAGTCCGTGGGAGTTCTGACAGGAATTGCGTGACGAACAGCCTTTGCTTGGCTGGTGGTGTTTGGAAATATAATTTTGCAATCTGACATACACAACGTGGCCAAAAGGATGTGGACACCCCGTTATAATTGAACGATTTCATCTGGGTCCTTTAGTTCTAGATACATCTTAAGCCTATGTACGCAATAGCCACTCTGATGAAAATGTGTTGGCCAATATTGTAAAATATTTTAAATTTCATTTTGAGTAAATGTTGAATAATTTAGTTCATTTCAGCTAGTTTGTGTACAAGCTATCCTTGAATTTTGTTTTGTACTAAAATTTAAATTGAACTAATACAGCAGAATAATAATTTTGTGAAATATTATTACAATTAAAATGAATTTTATTTTAATATATTTTAAAATGTAATTTATTTCTGTGATCAAAGCTGCATTTTCAGCATTAGATGATTTGATTCTCAAGAAACATTTCTGATTATTATCAATGTTGAAAACAGTTGTGCTGCTATTTTGTGTAAACGGTGATACTTTTTATTTTTCGTTAATAAATAGAAAATTTAAAAGAACAAACTTTAAAATGCATACAAAATGCATACATCTTGCTTAATGTAAAAGTCTTTACTGTAAATTTTGATCAATTTAATGTATCCTTTCAAAATAAATTTTACGCGCAAGTTTAAAATATTTTAACTGACCCTCCAGAATGAGTTTTTTCAAGGCGACCATTATTTTAGAACGTTCCCCCTTAATGTTTCCATGGCGACACATCACGCTTGTCACGTGATACACCGCAGCCAAAATAACACTGTATGATAGATATATCGCTTTTATTCAAAATATTCACAAACTTGGTTACCATGTCAAGAACTATCTGATATTCCGATTCTTAAATACATGTAAGTGAATGTGTGTTGTCGTTTAAAAACCTTTATAAATAATCTTGATCTTGATCTATAACGTGAGATGGGCGCCGCCATGTTTGTTTGCGCCGCAGTTCAGAGAGTCCTGTCAGTCGGATTTACAGCACTTGAATTCATCAGTTTTTCCCGAAATACATGTAAGAAAGTGGCCAGTGAACTGTGAGAAGAATAGAGTAAACTTTATGGTTACGTCCATAAATACTGCAGAGAGAGAGAGAGAGAGAGAGAGAGAGAGAGAGAGAGAGAGAGAGAGAGAGAGAGAGAGAGAGAGAGAGAGAGACTCTCCCGTAGCAGATCTATGCAGGTGGTGCTGGGGAGGTGGGCAGCTAGAATAAGAATTTGCATAGCATGCAGTATTCGTGTATTTGTTTGGATGCGTCGTGGTTATAAAGGGAAGTAGTAATAGATATTTGAAATCGATTGACTGTGGAAGTTACATCGAAACGACCAATCAGAACGCGAATAGAGTTTCATGGCTGAGCTATTCATATCGGTCAACCACTACAGAACCTAACGTTGAAATGGTCACATAGCATCATGGATCTTTTACGGAAATGTTGATTTAAGCTGATTTGTCAGAAGTTGTAACATTGGTGAAAAAGTTCTGTATTGATTCTATGTATGAATAAAGTCATAATATAATGGTTGAAAATGCTCTGATGTAAGACATCTGCTGACAGAGTTAGATGTCTGCTGAGAGAGCCAAATTACAAGGTTTTTGCTGCCACAATTGCTCCACACGGTTTACTAGCAAGCTTGTGACACAGGAGTCAAAAATCACAATTGTCTTTGTAGTGAAAATAAATATCCAATTGGACTAAAGTTTTAGCGTAATACCAAGTAAATGAAGAAATTAATCTGAAGATTTTGAAGTAATTTCTGGCAAATTATATCACATGTATCGAATCATACACATAAAAGATGTAAAAACTAATTGCATGTAGTATTGGAAAAGGTAATCAGGCCATTTTCTGCAATTTGTTGCATTTCATGTGTACAAGTGGCTAATTATAGAGAATTATAGATAATTGTGTGTCATCAACTTTGTTGCAACAGTTCTTTCTATGTTGACAATGTTCATAAAGAAATAATTGACTCGTTGCATACACATATTCTGTGCACAAAACCAATTGAACCTCTGATGGATGAAAACCGCTAATTTTATGTTAATCTCACGTCCATAGCATGTGGTTTATGCCCATAAGTAGCTGGTTTGGGGATCAGGGGCTGGAAAGCAAGAGGTGGTTCTTGAGCGAAGGAGTGTGAACATGAATTGTATCATCCTTCAACACCTGTCCGCGCTTGCATCCACAGCCACACGGCCGCCATGCCCCTTGCCACTTCCGATCCGTTTCTGTTGCCCTTTTCTTGGATAAACGCGCGCAATCCAGAGAGGAACGCAACTCCAGCCCTCACGGCAAATCTGAAGCTTATCACTGAAATTGGATTTTAGCTTGGCCAATGGGGACGTGCTGATACAGTCTGGCCCTGGACCGTGGGGGTTAAATATCGTACAGTGTCTGAGGATTTAGAATTGGAAATGGAAATTTAGCAGTTCCACAAAAGCGGTGCACACTGTATAGTCTGTTCCAAGGAAATGACTGGTTATCAGTGGACTTATCGTTGAACAACTGCAGACCTGAATAGCCTATGGCTGTTAATAAATCTCCATCTCTCTCTCTCTTTCTCTGCTCTTCGCTCGCTCTCTGTCTTTGGGGAATTGTGAAGATAGATTATTTGTTGCGCATGTGGATGTGATCAGATGTCCTCTGGGTAGGTTTTCTTGAATTGTTTCCTGTCTTGTAGTGCTGTCCGCAGGCAGCCACAATGTGTGTGTGTGACAGATGTCGGAGACCTGGTTCCGTGACCCTTGTGTAAGTGTGTAATCTAGTGGGAAGACCTGACAGGTCGTAGCCCTCACCCTGACGTAGAGAAGAGCCACACATTCTATCAAGACCTTAAACAAACTAACAGAATGTTACCTCAGTGTTCATTGTGAGAAATGAGCAGGAAGTTGTAGTTAAATAATACATGACTACGCATGTTCTCATTGTTAAAAACATTTGGGGTCGGTAAGATTTTTTAAAATGTTTTTAAAAGAAGTCTCTTATTCTCACCAAGGCTGCATTTATTTGATCAAAAATGCAGTAAAAATAGTAAAAAAAAATATATATTTTAAAATGAAATTTATTCCTGTGTTGCAAAGCTGAATTTTCAGCATCATTACTCCAATCTTCAGTGTCACATGATCCTTTAGAAATCATTCTAATATGCTGATTTGATGCTCAAGAAACGTTTCTTGTCATTATCAATGTTGAAAACAGTTGTGCTTCTTAATATTTTTCGTGGGAACCGTGATGAATAAAAAGTTCAAAAGAGCAGCATTGTATTTGAAATATAATGTAAGTCTTTACTGTCACTTTTGACCAATATAACGTATCCTTGCTCAATAAAAGATTTCTTTAAAAACAAATCTTACTGACCCCAAACTTTTGAATGATAGTGTAGATCTTTTCCATCCAGATGGTTCATAGAATCAGTGAACACAAAAAAAGAGAATGCATAGAGAAGGCTGAAAAGAACTATAAAGTGCATGCTTTTCCTTTGCAATTCATGAATCAAATAGAGTTTATTATAGGCAGGTTTGACATAATGATGTCTTGTCACGAGACACATGAGAACCAATGATGCTTAACATTAATTAAGTCAAATGTAGCTCTTATTACTTTAGTAGTCCATTTCAGAGCTTTGACAGAGAGGAAGAGAGCATCTTAAATCACAGAAAGCTATTATTTGACTTAGACTAAGTGCACAAGTCGTATGGCCCACTTTTTTGGATTATTGACTCCTTTTTTGAGCATACTCAAATAGTAAAGTATGACAGTAGCAATGTCATGGGTTTCAATTACCAATGAATGTATATAAAATGCATACCTTGAAAGCCAAATGCATAAATGTACATTTTAGCCTATGAACTGTTATTGTATAGAAAAGAGCTTTCAAAAGCAGCTTACATGTTTGAAATGACATTGGGGAAATAAATAATGACAGAATTGTAATTACTGGGTGAATTATTCCTTTAACCTCACTGCTAACCATTGTAGAAATTAACATTTTTGAATGTCACATTATGAAATGCAATGCAATTAAATGAATAATTAATTAATTCAGAGGAATGAATTTAACGAATGCTCGTTATGTTTTAAATAGTTTATAAAATATATTCAACGCATATCGTTTGAATCCTCTAAGCTGACATATCCTAGTCATTATCCGCTTGTATTTTATTGTAGCCTTTGGCGAGGCCCACAGCATCACCGTGAGGGATGTGACTGCAAAGTCATCACACTAAGCATTGAGAATATCATAACAGCATCAGCGGACACCCTACAAACATCAACGATTCAGAAAAAGAAGTCCCCGTTTTTTTTTTTTTTTCATTTGTATCCTCAGCCGTGTGGTGTTTCATAATTTAGCAGGTTTTAATGTCATAAAACAGCTTGGGGCTCAGCGGGGGGTTGGGGAGATAATTGGGGTGTTTTTCATCTTCACTGGTTCTTAAATGTGCTTTTTAAGTCAGGACTTTTCCTGTGGCCCATGTGAAGTACAGCCAGCGCTTCTCATGTCGGTCTCTGGAGGGGAAGGGAAGGGGGTCACTTCAGTAGGTGCTTTTCTCTTTCTACAGTCAGGCACAGATTGAAAGAAGCCACTCTGACGTCTCTCATTCTGTCAGGCATTAAAAATGTCAGTTTTACCATAAAAATGGGGATTATTGTAATGCAGTTTCGGCACAATGAACTGTGCAGTTACGGACTAGTTGTGCGTGATGATGTTGAATGTTGCGAATATGCTTATAATTGCAAACAGAAATTTGCAATTGAAATCATTTTTATTTTAATATGTTCCTTGAGGTTCACTTATAATATTAATAAAGTTTTCCCCCCAAAAAAACGCCATTTACTGACAAAGCATTACATTTACAGACAAAGCAGATCAAATACAGTTAGCTGCTTCATCTTTCAACAAATGTTTCATTGCGAACTCTCCGTTACACTGTGCTTCTTCTGAAGTCTGTAAGATGTGTGTATGTCAGAAACTGAACATCTGTATACTGTATCCGGTGTAGACAGCATCAGTGATTATAATGGGTTCTATTCAGGGTTTGAAATTAACTTTTTCACTCACCGGCCAATTTGGCTACTAAATTTTTACCATATAAAAAATACATATATAATAAAACAACTTGAACTTGAACTTGAACTTAAATTTTTAAGTTACCGGCCATTCAGAACTTCTACTAGCAAAAAAAATTAAAAATAAATAATAATAATAAAATAAACTGGATTAAGTAAGTAACAGCTTACCTCCCTTCCTCTTTCATCCTCATCCTTTTCACCAAAAATGTGTTTTAGGTGAACAGATCAAAGTACAAAGAACATAAAAAATGTAGGATGTTGGAAAATAACTAAATAAAGCTATTGCTTTAATGCAAATGAACAAGCGTGACGTTATTTGTTGGCGGAGTGACAGGCATGTTTAAGCAAGCCAGATATGAGCAGATTCTGTGCAATACGCTGTATTTCATATATCATGATGACTCACAAGTTGAGTATTTGCGCTAAATCTGTGCAGATTTGGCTTTTACGAACTTCCCCAGCAAAGTGTGTAAACATAATAAGTAACCTGCCAAATTGGCAAGTGATTTGACAGCGTTACCCGCCACAGTTGATTTTTACCCGCACTTGGCGGGTTGGCGGATGTTCATTTCAAACCCTGGTTCTATTTGCTCTTGGTGCGATGCGACACTCGCATCAGGTGTGTGCAAGTGTCAGCTGTTAAACGACTGAATGCCTGTGGGCGGGGCCTATGATGCGATGATTCGCTGATGTCTTCATATGGTCATATGGACATCATCACAAGTGGAATTACAAGAATTACAAAAATCAACATTGTCATTGTGAAAAATGAAAGGTTCTTTCAACAGACTCAAGGATGATATATGTTTTCGAAGCCTTTGGTTTCAAAGGTTTTGACATTTTCTTAAATTAAGTAAAAAGGAACTTTATATCAGATGACAACATTCTAAAATTGGTATTACAGTGACTGTTTCTGGTTTTGTGAAGATGAAATGTACCCAGGAGACAAAGTAATAATACAGTATTATGAAGATTAACACCCTGAAAGAATGAAAATCAGACAAAAAAAAGATAGATTATGTAATTTGTGTCTATAGGCATGTGGTTCGGCTCGTGTGCACTGTAGTAAAAGAAAGTGTATGTGCAAAGTGACATCGCCAACTACTTGTCTATCATGCATAATACAGCGTTTTCAGCCGCTTTCACAGATCTGTGTGAATGAGGATCGTTTTGATAACGTTGCCATCTGTGCAAAGAAAAAACGCTTCTGTTTTTAGCACATCGTTGTCATGCAAACGTACCTTAAAACTATTAACTTGCAGGATGTTTTAATGGTACAAAAACCTCATATATGTCAAAAGACTAAGGTAAATGTGATTTCTCAGGTCATGACCCCTTTAATGAATTAGGCCTATGTGGTTGCTGGCATGTTCTTGGTGGTTGCGAGGTGGTTTCTTACTCTAGTCACTATATACGACTTGGGGGTCCTTAAATGCAAATTTATTTGATGTTGTCCACCGGTTTTAGTAAATTAATAGTGAAAGTCATATTCACAGCACAATCAGAGTTTGACAAAAACAGATTTTTCTCATGGCTGCTTCTTGCAGAACAGCTTATGTTTGTACTGCTATGTGTCATTTCTGAGAGCAAAATGAATGCGAACTCCTTTGTGCATGTGTGCGCCGTCTGCAGTGGTTCGTGTTCACGCCACAGTTCATGTGTCAAACAGGGCTAGACAGCATTTCTACAAGGGTTGTGTGTGCATTCGAATTGAGAGAAGCAGAACTGTGTTTGAATGTAAAGAAGCAGAATTAAAATAACTATTAACTATGAAATCATTTTATTAGCTTGATGAAACCATGTGTGAAACTTTAAAATGGCCTCACTTAGATAGATAGACAGACAATAGACAGATATACAGATAGATAGATAGATGGACACAAAGGATAGATGGATGGATGAATGATGGATAGATTGACTGATTGCTCTTCCTGTCATTCCAGTACAACTTCCTGTGGGGTGTGGCCAATTGAAATTAAATAGATTAATTGAAAAGGGACCAATTATTTAATTTGAATTTTTCACAAGGCCATTTCCAACTAACTGTTAACATAGGTGACAGAAATAAACTATAATTATATTCAGTCACAACTTCGATTGGTAGAAATATTGATTTATACAGGTTTATCAGTAATATCAGTTGGTTATTATTGGCAGTCCCATCATTTCCAGCCATCCATACCCAAATGTATCCCCATTACATTTTTGTATGCCAGACTTTACTCTTTGGCTTAGAGTAAATATTTGCTCATCAACTTTGCCTTTCTTATAATTAATGGAGAACACAGTGAATACACAAAAGCTCTGCCAACTGGCGCTCATGAATTTCCTAACTGCTGCAATAACAATCAACTGTCATAATAGCAATGCACCAAACATTAACTCCGAATTATAATGACAAACACTGTTTTCCAAATCCTAACTAGCCTCGCTGCCAGTAGGAGACACTTCGGTTAGTCAATGTGCCAGTTTGTAGTGCAAATGACATAGCGGTCTAGTTCTGGGATTTTTTTCCAGTTTGTTGGCATGGAAACTAGTTTCTACAAAGCCTTCAAACATTGCATACGGGGTTTTGTGGTCACTTGCTTCTTTATAACTCACTTGCATGTTTTGGTTGGATATCATTTACTGTTCACCAATGACTCAGTTCGGGCTCTGGCTGCCAATTGGATCACCATGTAAATTTCTGCTCCCAAATCTTATCAAAACTCTGTTAGGCTGCATGCTGCCAGGTTGGCGTTTTTAAAATTGGACTCGCAGTGATGCTTCAGCTCTTCAAGACACACATGCACAGTCACATGCTAACACGGCCGCGGCAGTGAATCACAGTTTTATTTGAGACAATAGAGTTTGATGTGACAGGTGTACTGTGCAAACGCGTAAGTCATCCATCAAATCCAAACCAGTCAATGCAACCCTTTCTTCAAGGTCAGCAATATTTAAAGCACAGCCAGCAGAAGAGAACATTATTTAGCTGCTGAGTTTAACAGGTACAGCAGTATTAGTAACACATTGAAGTACTTCATTAACTTGCATAGAATTGTCCTTAATTGTCCTTTTTGTAATATTCTTTACAAAATGATTTGAAATGTTTGCATGCACCAACAACATGTATGTGAATTTTGTGCATGGACTCAGAGCAAGTCCACCAATAAAGTTTACATGAAAAGGTTTTTATGGGAATTGCTTGATCCTGATTGGTCAAAAGCAAAATTCTGATCAATCATTTTTATTTTTATTCAGCAAGGATGCATTAAAGAAATCAAAAGTAACAGTAAAGACATTTATAATGTTACAAAATATTTCTGTTTCAAGTAAACTTTCTATTCATTAAAGAATCCTGAAAAAAATGCATTATGGTTTCCACAACAATATTAATCAGCAAAACTTTTATAAATATAACAATAAGAAATGTTTCTTGAGCAGCAAATCATCATATTAGAATGATTTCTGAAGGATCGTGTGACAATGAAGACTGGAGTAAAGATGCTGAAAAATCATCTCAGGAATAAATTACATTTCAATATTCAAATAAAAAATGGTCTCGTCGTCATAGATAAAGATCACTAGCTTGATGTAGAAGAATGAGATTTAGTGCTTTTGTAAAAGACCAAGCATAAGACAAGAGAAGATGAATTGAGGAGCATGCATTGAGATCAGAGCGAATATGGGTCCTTAGGTTATTGATGTGACGTGTCAATAGTTACTGATTGACTTGGAAATTGTTCTCAGGCCATTTGCATGCGAGTTTAAATCAGAGACTAACAAAGAACAAAGGTTTGGGTTAAAGGTCAGGTCAGGATTGTGGGTGGAATTGTTATTCCATCCATCTTTTTCTCTGGCACAAAGATGGTGTCCCGGACACTTCCAATATTTCGCCTTTCTCACTTAATGGCACATCATATGACACTTGCTACTCAAAATTTGTCATTATAATGAATGTTCCTCTGTCTGACAAATACTTCATTGCCCTGAGGTTCTGGACATACGTCAATTTCTGTTTGTTAATGGTTGGTTTTAATGTCCCCCCTCTGTCTCTCTCCTCTCAGAGTGAGTTGATGGGACCATCCTGCCATTTGTCTTTAATTACCCCCGGTGTACATCACCCAACATATCCCAGCAGGCTCTGGCAGGGATGCTATTATTTTACTACTGGCCTCAAGACAGCGCTGGGTTTTTGAGCGACACCTCTGTAAACAGTCCAGTTGTGTCTGGTTGCCAGACTTTCTGACTTGCGACATTTAGTCTGGCCCTGTATGTAGCTTATTCTGGCCAAGAGACTGTCTGGCCGGCATGTGAAGTGGTAGCTTTGCTTTTACGAGCCATTTAGAGGCAGGTTTATTCCAACTGGATTAAATACCGCAACAACAGGCAGGCATTGAAAAATGAATTCTTCAGTAGTCCTCAGGAACAGCTTTAAAGTAAATGCCAAACAAAATAGCTATTTCATATTTGGTGACTGCTGAAAAGTGATCCCATGTGTATTTGTATGTATTTTTACATAAAGTGTGTTACAAATTAAAAAAAATGCCACCTCAAGATGCTTTACGACACGTTGGCTATCATCACAGATTGCGACATGCCGTGTTTTGGGCGATGTGTGCATTTGAATGAGAAATGCGAGCCTTCACGAAGTGGATCGGGATAAGATTTTCAGCAATTAATAACTTAAATTCTGCTCTGTACCTCAGATAAAACTGTTAGGTTACACTTTATTTTAAGGTGTCATTGTTACAGTGTAATTAGAGTAATATTAATTAACTACATGTACTTACTATAGGGTTAGGGTAGGATTAGGATTTGGTTGACGGTTAGTTGTATGTAATTATGCATAATTTACTGTTATTACTATGGTAAGTACATGTAACAAATGTAACAAGGACGCTGTAAAATAAAGTGTTACCAACTATTATATACCACCAGAGTGGCATGGACCGTAATTTATATTTTATTATTCGAATTTGATTTGACATCGGTGTTATTTTAGTTTTATTTATATACTATTATAGTTTTTTATTACTATTTTGAATTAGCTTTGTTTAATTTTAGTTTAAGTTTTAGTCTTTTTTTTTTTACATTGTTCTATCATTTATTTAAGTTTTATAGTTTAGTAATTTTTGTACTTCAACTTATTTTCAGTAAGTTGCCAAAGCAGCATTTTTCAATGTTTGTTTTTTTAGGGTAAAGGTTTTCTTTTTAAATGTGATATTTTATTTCATTTCAGCTTTATTTCAATAAATAAAAAGTTTTTTTAATAGTTCATTTTTTTTTCACTGTTTGACATCCACTGACTAGTTGATCAAAACAGTCATTGTTCGATTCTGGTACTTGATCACAACTGTTTTTGCATAAAGTCGGTCAATTTTTCCATGCATTATGCAGTAATGTGTGGTGTATGAAATGAAGCCGCGCCTTAGTCCAAACCACACCCCCAAAAGCCACACCCTCAACCAGTTTTCCAAAGGAGGTGTCCCGCCATAGACGCCCAAGGTCAGCATTCACCTTGAAGCCATTACCGACATCCCTCCCTCCCCCAGGTTCTTTACAACAAAAAGATTCCTTTCATCCACAAAATACTTCAGCAAAGCCCTCCGCCTCCTGTGGTGCTTGCAATATTTCCTGCCATGCTCTATTAGGCCCCTTAATGTAGTATTATAACAAACACAACTGAGATTGGCTACACCGGACCCCCATCCGTCTGCCCACGTGTCAGCGAGTCAGAGTCAAACTAAGACGGATGGAGGCCTGCCTCCACCCCAGCTCCTGACCAATGCCTTGGGGCGTCTCCACTTATTGAAATGACCTAATGTAGATTCAGACTCAACGGGGAGGGATATCTATCTATATCAAACTGCAGGAGACAGAAATGTGAGTGTGTGTGTGGCGGCTTGTTGAGAAAAGAGTTGGGTTGCTGATGTGTCTGTGTAATGGAAAGCAAAAGAGAAATAACCTGGTGGAACATTAAGCAGGACGCTCGTCTCTGGACACGTCAAATGCACTCACTGAGAACTGGACATAAGGAGAGATGTGAAGAATGAAGGGGGCAGAGGTCATGCAATGTATATCTGTAACACTATGGGTCATTTCATTCCATATCTTTTATATTGATATGTTTTTTTGCTCATGTCATCAGAGAAATAAATGGCCACATGAAAACGTACATGTTTTGTCATGTTGTTTTGTAGTGCCGATGGAGATTGAAGATGTTTGTTTTGTTGCTTTTTGTTGTTTTTCATTGAACAGTTTTTGACTGTCTGAAAGAACTCTATAATAATATTAACAACAGCAGGAATAACAAAAGTCTTGCAGTTTGCAGTGTGTCTTGTATATAGGAAATCGAGGTGCATTGATCTGTGGTGGCGTTTTTAATCGTGTTTCAAATTGATTGTTTCATTCATTTTGTATCAATTCAATGTGACCCTCTAAGGTTGCATTTGGAAATACGTCGTAACAAAGTTTCCTGAAGATATCTATATATTTGATTTTGTATTCTGATGAGTGGTTCATTAAGGTCTTATTCAAACATTTGATGCATCCATGTAGTATATGTGATGTTCATTGTTTAATTAATAGCCTTTTTTTTTTTGTTAAAGCAACTACACCAGCAAAACGGTGAATATTTGGGAACGGGATCCGGTTTATGAGAAATCCGTGCTGAGAAGTGAATTGAGAACACAAAAGGAGATCAAAATTGATTTTTTTAAATGGGAATATAAGTCACAAATTTATTGATTGAAAACCACAGTTGGCCAAGACGAAAACATTTGTTTTAACCAAAGCTTAAATGAAATGAAAGTTCTGTTATTTATTCCAAACCCATACTTTCTTTCTTCTCTGGAGATTTTTTTGGAGAATGTTGCAGGCTGTTTTTCACGCACGAAAGCATACTGTGTGCAGAAAAGGGACCAAAAAAGCAGAAAAGGGACACAAAAACCAATCTCATACGTTATATATTTAAGTCTTCTGAAGCAATACAATATCTTTATACAAGGAATAGATCAGAATTTAACTTGTAAACATATTCTTGCTTGCTTATGACTAGTACACTCTTAAAAATAAAGGTGCTTTATTATCATTGATGGTTCCATAGGGGCTTTCACACCAGAAGGACATTTTCACAGTTGCTATAACTATTGGTGGAAGTACCTGTGTTTGGCGTGCTCGCACTGCAGAAACTGGGAATAATTTTAGTTCTAGAAGCGCCTTTTGGGGGACTAAATTATCTCCTACTTCAGAGTAGGGTCAAACCCAGCACAATAGTGACTACTAGTGACGTAAGTGTATGTTGATTGCCCGAATGCATACCATACGAAACACCGGCACCCGCCATTTTTAAAACGCTGTGCAAACACACAGTTTGCATATTCTTACTCCATGGACAAACTACACGGACATGGAAAACAGCGATACGTGGGTCAACGCCGAAGTCTAGGCACTTCTCAACCTTTATGCTACGGAGTTGTTGGCGTTGATGCCGTGTTTAACCCTTAAACGGATACCTCGGGTCTTTAGTGACCCAGGACGTCATTCACTACCCTCCTCCTCACTTATTTTTTTAAGTTATACATCAACCTTTTTAGTATTCCTCAATTAATTCATTATAAACAATATAACAAGAAAAAAATAACAAAATTAGTAAATGAATGCCTGTTTTCCTATTCATTTTTTGTCAAAATTGTATAGGGTCGCTAACGACCCGAGGTGTGTAACAGTGCAAGTATATTGTTTTCTGCAGAACAACAATTGAATCTTTGATGACTGAATAAGTGCAATTCACCTTTATTCCACAAGCTAGCAATGTCTGAAACACAATGATGAAGTGACGTTTCACTCATAGTTACCGCAGGCAGAAAACAAAAGAATAGGAAGTATCATCAGCAAAACTTGAAATGACTCAGTGATTTACTGCAGAAAAAAGTACTGAACACGATCAAATATTAGTTTTACTGTCACTTGATGGTGGATCTGATGAAGAAAAATATGCTGAATGTACTGGAAAATGAGCTCTGACGAGGACAGTGATGATGGTAAAAACATCTGCTCAAACTGAACCCTTACAAGCTCCAAGAGGTAACAAAATATGCTTTATTTTATTCTTCTGTAATTATTACTCTAATATCAAGAGAGTTTTATATTATCGTTACTGGTAGAGATCCATCCGTGTAATAATGATTGGCAAAACATTCATGCATTTTAGGGGTTAAATGATGTAAACTGAGTCCCTTTAACAACCCAGTGCTAAAGCCCCTCATTTAGAACTTGAAATATTTAAAACCATTGCACAAAAGGTTATTGAGATCATTGAAATGTTCTTCACACTAAGAAGAAAATGGTTCTTTTAAGAACTGTTCACTGAAAGTTTTTTTGGGGGTGCAAAAATGGTTCTTTTATGGCATAACTCCCTTTAAAACCTTATTTTTAAGAGTGTATTCCATCTGATTTTGTGTTCTACGGAAGAAAGAAAGGTGTGGAATGACTCGTTTTTTCAAGCCCCTTTTCTGATGCAGATCATGTTTTAAATCCATAGACATTTTGTATCAGTTGTCTTGAAATGCTATTCACACTTCATCTGCAGTTTTTTTATTCCAAGCCACCTACAGTAGACTCTCTCTACATGAATTATGTACAATGATCTCAAAAAGAGGGAAAAGGTGCATGTGTAGGCTCAAATATCCTTGACCCTTGCTCCCAGATCTCTTCTTCCATACTAATCTGATTTTCTTGGACCTGCTCTGTGACCCAAACCTTGCAGTGCAACCTCATACAACTCTTATTAATATCAGAAGCGCCTTGAAATCTATTTTTAAAAACCAAACAGACATATGAAAGACCAGGTTTTCATACAAATACGTTGAATATACAATAGAGAATGACTTGAAATCTGCCCTCTCTCGACTCCTAACTTTTCGTTTTACTCCACGTTTTCCGTTGTCTTCTCAAAAAAAGCGGTCACATCCACGGGCGGTCTCCTCTGATTAGTCTTTGGATCTCGAAAGCGACGTGACGTGATTCAGACGTGATTCATTTTCCACACAAATGCGGCGAGTTACTCACTATCTTGGCTCAATAACCTGCAACTAATAAGCCAATTTATGATAATATACCATCAGTGTACACCAGCGGAAAGTTAATGTTGGCCTTGGAGCGAAATATTGCGAGAGTTCAGGTGTGACTGCGGGCTTTGTTTATAAACGCAGATATGCAAATCAGGCTGTTGTTTTCCTTTGTATTATTGCTCATCAGGAACGATTACGTGGGAGACTAGAATGGCAAGTACACTCTTCCTCTCTCTGCTTTTAATGAGGATGCAACACTTGATCTGATAGATAGTGTTTAATTTAGAAAAGGGCTGTTTAGATGTTTCAAGCTGTTTGCAAGCTGCCTGAATGAGGTTTTAAAACACGGATATCACCGTTTTTGAAGCCAAAAAGCAAAGTAAATATAACCAAAACTGTTCTGTTCTCTATTATTCTACATCTGCTAAAATAATTCTATGTTTGTCAACTGTACACCAGCTTTCTAATTAGCTGAGGCTTATGGGAGGTGTAATCTAAATATCTGGTGTTATTAAAATGCATTAGCTTTAATTAAGCTTGTGTGATACTGCTTACTGATACCGATAGTGCGATGTCATTTATTTGTGAATAATCCGGCGAATTCATTTGAGGAGATTAGCGAATCAGTCTATCTGTGGTAATTACGGTGTATGTACGATATGTTTAATTGTCGGGGCTGAGCTGATGTTCACTGTGACATTTCCCTTAGGATTTAGGGCGCGGGGTTCGGCTCTGGCAATCAGGCAATATTGACAGTCAACCAAAGACTGTACATGCATAAAAGTGTCTGTTAGGAATCTGACTGTTCACTCTGACAGTGAAGGCTGGAATAATCCTGAAAAATTCTGTCCTCTTTTACACGCCCTCATGACTTTTCAATCCTGTATGACTTTCTTTCTTCTGTGAAACACAAAAGGAGACATTTAGCATAATTTTCTTTTTTTCAAAAAGGACAAAAAAAAAGCTCTATAAAAACATATGAGTCCATATGACTCACACACTATAATTCAGGTCTTCAGGTGTTTGTAAAGCTTCTGAATCACAATACAGTCATATAGACTACTTTTATGGTGCTTTTTGTCATTTTAGAGCTGAAACACATCCATCCCGATTCAATTTAATGGGAAATCCTTTACAGTTTTTTTTTAAAGAAAATAAAGAAAGTAAATGATGATTAAATTTAGATTTTTTTTTGAGCTTTTTCTTTATAGTCATTTCTGAATGTTTTATATTTCAGCAGCACAAAGTTAAAGGTGCAGTGAGTGATTTCTGAGAAATGCTGTTGAAAGTAGATCGGACCGAGCAGCACAATACACTTGTAGCCAATCAGCAGTAGGGGGCGTGTCCACTCATGATGGGGGAGGAGAGAGTTAGCCAATCAGCAGTTGGGGGTGTGTCCACTCATGATGCGGGAGGAGAGAGAAAGCAAGAGGGAGATTTGAAGAAAGACTGTAGAAAGAGAGATGGCTGAGAGACATTACAAAAGAGAAAAAAAAAGGAGGATTATAATCAGGCAAGAGCTTTAGAACCCGCATTAATATTAGAAAAGCTTTCCAGCGCTGGAGAGACCGAACAGGGAAGGCCTGGAATGAAAGGCGAGGTTGCGTTGTTTTTGCTCCACATGTGAGTAATCAAGATATGCTGTTGTTGTAACGGTAGCTATCAGGACAGTTTTGAGTGTCATTGTTTGTCTGGAGCTGGCGACGAACAACCAACTCTTCTTGCTTGTATGAAGTCTTGTGTAATATATGTATATTTTTTGATCTTCCTTGTCGTTCATCATCTTTGCTTTATTTTTACATTTACATTTATGCATTTGGCAGATGCTTTTATCCAAAGTGACTTGCATTGCATTTCAAGGTACACATTTTACATTCTTATCAGTTCTCAGTTCTTGCTTTCCTTGGGAATCAAACCCATGACCTTGGCTTTGCAAGCACCAACGCTCTACAGTTTGAGCTACAGGAAAGCTATTTTTCATGACGCATCATTTTGCTTTGCTTAAGAAATCAGCTATGATAAAGAGACATACACATCCATCCAGAGAGGTTGAGTTTGTTTGGGTTGATTTCAAATATAAACTGTGTTTCTCAGAAATCGCTTACTTTATCGCACCTTTAATATTTTTTGAATGTATCATGCATTTTTTAAAGTTCATTTTACCCTCATTTGTTGAATATATTAAATGTTTAGTTTGTATAATATTTGTATAATTTTACATAATTTAAATAATATTAGATGTTATTTATACACAGCCATTAAAAAGTTTGGGGTTCCGATTTTTTTATGGTACAAATATTGTTACACAATTTAAAATAAATGTTTTCTATTTGGATATTTTAAAATGCAATTTATTCCTGTGATCAAAGCTGTATTTTCAGCATCATTACTCCAGTCTTCAGTGCCACGTGATCCTTCAGAAATCATTCTAATATGATGATTTGATGCTCAAGAAACATTTCTTATTATCATTAATGTTGAAAACAGTCATGCTGTTTAATATTTTTGGAAAAAAATTATGTATATTTATTAGGATTCTTTGATGAATAAGAAGTTCAAAAGAACAGGATTTATTTGAAATATTTTGTAATATTATAAATGCCTTTTAATTTCTTGCAAAAAAACGAACTAACCTCAAACTTTTGAATCATAGTGAATAATTTTAGACTTAGATTTGCATATATTGATGCACATTGTTAATTCAGCTACGAGTCATTAATTGGAAAGGCACAAATCTTAGTGTGCTCTCATCGTTTTCTGTTCACCTTTCTTATTTTTATGCCATGAGGCCCTAGGAATCTTCCAGAATTCCACAATTCCTGGCATTTCTTGCACCTCACAGTGAACTTTGCCCCAACTGACAACTAAAGTTAACAAGTCAGCTTCGCCTTGTATGCAAATTAAACTGTATATTTTTAGTGACAGTCAGTTGTTTTAAATCATAACATGTCATCCTCCGGTGAGCCTCAGCGTGCCTGAGACGTCCCGAGTGTTTTTGTGGCGGGACTGTGACAAGTACCAGCGCAGAACAATGACAAGTGGCATTTAGGGATGTGTTCGCAGCGCGGTACTCTGGTAATTAACATCCTGCAACCTTCGTGCTTACAAAGCATCGCTCTTAATTAGAGTTATGATTGCAGTAGGGCAAAACCAGCGATCCTTGCTCAGGATAATGACTGCCGTAGTCACTGTGGCAGAAGCTTTATTGTTTGCATGCTGGACTTCTGACATCTGGGATACAAAGAGGCACAATAGAAAGCCGAGCGTTCTTTGTTCTTTTCTCCTGCTGATCCAATCAGAACGGGCAAATAGAGCCCGGGCGTCTTCCAAATGAGACCCGCTCTCAGCCTGAGCGTCGCAGACACCTTCGAATTGAGCAATATTGTGGAAAACCTCCTTTCAGTTGAAGGATCGCACACGTGTCCTACATCAAGATAAGCGTGTGTGCTGTAGTGAATGCCTCTCTTGAAGGTCGTCCGTCCCACAATGCATCTGTCTATAGCTCATTATATCAGCGATAGCGACAAATTGTTGGTTTGGCTTGTGTTTTGATCTGTATTTTTACTCGTCGTGGATCTCAGATACGCCTCTCTGGCTTACAGCCGCAAATCAAAAGTCATTTATAAACATTTCAAAGTTTCGAAATGGCATGAAATGTTGTTCCTGGAGCTTTTAGTCAAATGAATTGTCCAGTAGCGTCTGTATTGATGGAGGACGGCTCTTAACTCTGTCATGTTTCTCCTCCTCCTTCTTCTTGGCAGACAGTTGGGACTAATCCATCAAATTTAGCTCGCGGACCAGGGGGGCCCACGGCCTTCCTCTTCTCCCCGCAGGATATAATCAGCTTTTAATTTCTCCACGATCCTGCAGACCAAATGACGGATAACTGCAATCGGTCCCTTCGGTGACCGGGGGCCTGTCTGATTCTCGTCGGCCAGGAACGCTCTGTTGCTTTTGTACAAAATTAATCGTAATTTTGGCTCGGCCTGCAGCTTCTAATAAGAGGCTTGCATGCACAGACGCCGTCACGTCTTAAACTTAATTTCCCCAAACGGTTCCAGCAGGGATACCCAGCGCGTCTTGTTAACCAGGCTTAACAAATTTTTTGAATAAATGTTGTTATCGTATGTGCTATAGGCCTAAATATATATGAAGAGGTTGGTGGTTTATGTGGTTCATAATCGATTTCGGGCAACGCAAAAACAGCTTGTGATTTATATTACCGTCTGTAAAGATTGTGGAGTGAAATAAAGTTAATTAATGTGTTGTTGGAGCTGTGGTGCAGTGGGTAGAGGACACGCTTGTGACATATAAGAGCTGTTGAAATGTCATTTTGCTGTCTATTTTCTACTAAATAAGGTGCGGATGCACTGATGTTAAGACTGATAAGCCAATATTTGTTTTCATATTATGAGAAATGAATGATTAATGGCTGATGTTAAAATTCTGTACTGGTTTGTGTAAACAAATTGCATTTAAAACACCAAAAGCTGTTTTAAATTATACAAATATATAATGTACAGTATGAAAAATGAATATAAATTCATTCAATGATAAATTAATAATAAAAAAAAGATTTGCTAAAGATTACATTTAGCAGTTGTATTAATATTAATTATATTAGTGTATTGGTATCATATCAGTTATTGTTAATATGCATGATATAAATAATAACTGTAATAGTAGGCTACCGATATACTGTGAATCCCTAAAATAAAGTTAAGAAATTCAGAAATAAATTTAAATATACACAACTGTTCAAAAGTTTGGGGTCAATAATTATTTTGTTTTCATTCATGTTTTTTTTTTTAAAAAAAGAAGTCTCTTATGAAGCCATGTTTATTCTATCGAAAATACAGTTAAAACTAAAAGTGAAATATTATAATAATTTAAATATATTTTAAAATGTAATTTATTCTTATGATGAGAAAGCTGAATCGAGCTTTAAACGTCTGCATTTGAAACAAATCAAACAATTAGAATTGTGAAAAATGGCTAACTTGGAGCTGAATCTCTATAATGTTGTAAATGCTCAAGCTCATGTTTGACATCCATCATCAATGAAACAGCAAAAAGAACAGTATTTCTTTGGAATAGTTTTTTTTGTGTGCAATTTTTTACTGTGGTTTTTGAGAAATTTAAAGGGCTCATTAGATGAGAAATCAAATTTGCCTGGATATTCTGACATATAAGAGGTGTTTGTACCATTAGAACTAGAACATTGCATGGCATGACCCCAAAGCATTCTTGCTGAATAAAAGTATACTTGTCTCTCTAAAAAGAATCAAACAGACCTCCAACTTTTGATTTGCAGTGTTTCGTCTGCTAGGTAAACGACAAGTCTGATTGCTTAAATAATACAGTAGCACACCTTCTCCGAGTCCGAACATCTTTAGTTCGAACGACAAGAGTAGATGCTTGCCTTGGCAAAAAACACTAAAAACATGTCCATAGTTTGAACCCTAGTTAAAACTCTCTCTCAGCTACTCTCTCCGACCTTGGTTTTGTAAGCAAAGGCCTTGTCACCATGTTAGGTTGCACTCAAGATTCATAGCGCATTGCCCTTCTTCCATCTTTCTCTGCATGGTCCTGCGAGAGCGTGAGAAATGGGTGCTCGAGAATGAGAATGAGATTGTGTGTGTGTGTTCGCATAGCATGTGCAAGCACATCATGATTAGTGTGTGCACTCCTGCTGGCCGACAGGAGGTAATATACACTAAGAGGAAGATGCGGTGTAAGGCGAAGCTGCAGGTTAATCCTTTTATTGTAATGAAGTGGCAGAAATATTAATGCACTGTAAACACAGGACGTTTAAACCCTGTCCGTCATCTTTACGAGGGCGGAGCTGCGTGGAGGAAGCCGAACGGCGCTATCCATAACAAACATGACATTGACTCTGCAAAACAGCTGAGCAGTCACTTAAGGAGATTGTCCTCACGTCTGCGGCAAAGCCTCGCTCTTTCCCTTTCCGTTTCTTTTTCACTTGACTGCGCTCTCACAATGGAGACCGACGGTCTGTTTGTTGTATGTAATGAAGCACGCTATCCGAATTCGTCTATTCAACAGTTCAGGAGGCTTTTTGAGGGGCAATTTTTGCCAGAAGACTAGTTGCGGCACATGATTCAGCAGCTCTAGCGCAGAAGCTTCTCCCCCCACCTTCAAACTCATCTTCATGCCCCGCGAGCCACGAGCTTCACTGGCCTCACATGCTGATAACGGATTACAATAATCGAAAGGCTGAATGTCTGAGCATGAAATTGTGTTTGTTCGAACAGTTTGATATTTATTCAGAGGGCTTGTTGAAGAGTGTGCATGGAAATTTAATGCCGGCGTCTTGTTTAAGAGTTTCACTGTGTCATAGCCCTTTTGGTTTTTCAGATATACTAATCGATGTTGCAGATCTTACTTAAATACATTAAAAAATAAGTTATACTATCATTGAGAAAGTATTAAGGATTGAAGAAACATTAAATAGTAAATGACCCATGTTGCTCGTTTCAGGGTTGGGCTAAATTAAGAATTGACACCCTGTCAATTTATTTATGACTTCGAATTGGCCACACCAAACAGGAATTAACTGAATTTAAAATTAAAGAATTGCAGTACAGTCTTTGTAGTAACTTTGTCCCAAATGGCACCCTAAGCACTCGAGGGCTTCCTACGAGTCCGCAGTTCGTGACGTACAGTAACTGTACTTTGACTGACAGGAAGAAGCAACAAAAGTTCGCATCGAGGGTGCATGTTGACCGTAAAGGGGCGTTTGTGAGCACCCTTTTGAAACCTGAAATGACAAATGGGACACCCTACAGTCTCATGGACTTAACGGACGCGGCAGCCATTGCCCATAAGATCGAAAGTGCATATGAAGTGTCTACTTGGGGCCCTATCACACACCCAGCGCAATGCAGCACCAGGTGCAACGCAAGTGTCTTTTGCTAATTTCAGCCCGACGCAGTTATCATTTTCACGTCCTGCACTATGTTGTTTAAATAGCAAATGCATTTACGCCCATTGGCGTGCTGGTGTGAAAACGAGGTGTGTTCGGGCACATTGTTGGCGCTTTGCTATTTTGAGGCAACTGAAATAGACTGCGCAGTATTTTTTTGTTATTTAAAGAGCACGATAGTAATGTGAGCCTATAGGCAGGTCCACAACGAGCGTACACTGCTTATTACACACACAGGGATGCAGCAGCACACAAACATGCCAAATATTAAAAATAAAAGGATTACAATGTAAAAGATCATTATTGTGTACTTAAGATATGGTGGAATCCGGCTTGTCCCGTAGATGGTCTGCTTGCGTGCTTTAACCTTGCGCATGAGCAGATGCATTTCCTCTCTGAAGAAGCGTTCAGTCTCTCCGCTTGCAAAGTCTGCCATGTAAATAGCAATCCGCCATGGCGCGAGCGAGACTGGCTTTTAAAGGGAATAGGAGATGAGACTCTGATTGGTTTATTGCGCAAAAAACACACCCATTACTCATTAAGAGAATAGGGACAACCCTTTTAAACCATTTTTCCCGTCGTTAAACTAGCAAAAGTGGATTCGGACAATGCACTTAGATTGTTCAAATAGGGCCCTTGATGTTTTTCTGACCCCACAGCAACATCAACCAATGCTGTGAATTTGGGGTGGGGCTCTCTGTTTGGCTGACGATTAGCGGGGGGAGTGTTTGGGAAACCAATAATGTTTGCCTTTAAAATACATACAATCCTTTATCCTTAATATCAAATTCAGTCATATTAAAAGCCTTCTCAATTAAAGTGCCCAGCCTTGGTTGTGGTCGAGCGTTTGTATTTACCTCTAGGCCGTGGCTCCAGTGTGTGATTAAATGGTGCACAATCCACACAGAATGCTTTCAAATTAATGAACCAGGAGGAGGAACGGCCAGCGGAAATGCAGGTTTTGCTGAAATGCCTGGAAATCATGAACAATAGGCGAATATGTGTTTACTCACTGTCCTGGCTGTAGTCCCGGGGGACGGCATCTGCGTCGTCCAGATAGTGCACAGTGTAGCTTTAGAGCATGAACAAGGAATGAATACATAAGCGTGTGACTATAGAATGTTCTGCTTCTTATGGCTTGCACAGCCATTGCATATTCCTGTCAGCGCATTGCATTATTCCCTCAAAAAAGGTCTTGGTCAGGCTAATTGAACCACCAGCCACCTTCCCAGTATGCCTGGAGGTCTATGGGGAAAAGCCAGCGATGGGCAAAGATAACGATAATGATAGTTATATTATGCATCTCTTTTCCCTCGCCCAAATCATTCTGCCTTCCCATTTGGACCATAAAGGAAATAGAGGATGATTTTGTTTTTTCTTTAGCCTAACAATCGCAGACCATTGTGTTAGGCGTCTGCGACGCAATATCAGCCTCCTTCCCATCTCTTCTTTATCTTTCTTTGTTCTCCCTCTCTCTGTCTCTCTTTCCTTCCCCTCCCCAGCTCTCGGAGCATCTGGCTCCCCGGGCTAAAGTTACGGGGAGCTCCAAAGGCAGAAATTGGAAGATGAAAGGCGAGAGATTAAGCTGAAAGGAACAGTGGGTGTTGTCAGAGGTAATTTGAAGTGCATTTGATTTCTCCGAGCCCTCTGAACACTTTCCTTGCAATAATTTACCTGCTATATTCCTCCACCTTTAACACGCCCGACCCCCCTTGTGAGATGTGAGGAGACCTATTCATGTGGAAATGGTGTCATGTCATGTTCGAAATGAAAGCAGTGTGTAAAGGAAATGACAGTTTAGTTAATGTCTGCCAAACCTCAAAACAGTACATGAAGGGTCGGGATGGGTGTTTGACTTTGTTCACGTCGCCCACCAAAACAAAGAAACTCCACTAGCAGAAGAGGAACAGAAAGCACTTGGTGTGGAAACTGGAAAGTCTTCATCTTTTTCTTGTTGTACCTTTCTCTCAATTTGAGCACTGAGTTTTACAGTGAGTCGGTGTGGTTTGGTGGTTGTGGACTGGTTATTGCGGATTCCAATGACTGATGCAATGCCAATAAAATGTATAACAAGGTTGTTGTCATGACAAAAAGGATATTCTGAGAAATATTTCGCTCCAATTCTCACTATTAACTAACTACTTTATTAACTATGGCTTTTGTCTCAATAAACTCATAATTACTGCTTATAAGGTAGTTGTTTGGTTGTATTGGTTATTGGTTAGGATTAAGGGGTGTAGAATATGGTCATGCAGAATACGGCATTCATATGTGCTTTATTAGTATTAATAAACAGCCAATATCCTAATATGCATGCTAATCAGCAACTAGTTAATAGTGAGAATTGGGCCCTAAACTAAAGTATCATCATATAAAGTACTATAAAGTATAACCATACTGTATGGGTTGCAAAAGGGAAAAATTTTTAAGTCGAAATGACTTGGAAATGAACGTGAATATATGGGAATTAATGAAAAAAAAAATAGAAATTAGCAGTATTGAGAGTCAGAGTACTGCAGGTATTTGGAAATCTAAGAAATTCTTGCCGCTCGCCATTCTTAAGTTAAGGATTTGGACATAGACTGATGCTCTGTTATATGTCAATGACATTAATTAGGCGGTGTTTACAAGGTGGAGATCTGAAACCATTCAGCTGCACATAATTTCAAGATCATTTGCGATTTATAGATTTTACAGGCGTACGCACATTTTTTTGTGCGTATGTTTGTTCTCTGAATCAGTTTCTATGCAACAGTTTATAAACAAGGCCTCTGCTCACTGTGGAGTCAGTGTTTTTTTTTTTGTTTGTTTTTTTTGGAATATTTCCAAAATTACCCAGTATTCCAGAAAGCAGGTTATGTGACATAACCAGGTAAGTTTACTCAGAGTAAATCAATACCTCAAATGGATCTCAACTGTCAGTTCTAAAACCTGAGGTAACTTTCAGTTTATGTAAGTAGCCATAGGAGCTTACTTTCTCCAGAGCAGCTCATGTTCCAGGGTTAGTTTCAGAAGTATTCAGCGCATGATGAGGCTCCAGTGAGCATAACAGGTTTCACACAATATTATATTATATAGTTACTGTATATATTATAACATAACATAATGTTATTTCACTCTAATTTACTTATTTCATTCTGTTCTCACATATTCTAGACATGGATTCAGAAGGTTTTTGAATGAAAATTGGAGATTTTCTATGTAATGTATTTCTATAATAAAATGAATATGTGATACATCTCAAAAACAAATGGCTAAACGTTAAAAACAGAAACGTATACAGCCGTATTATCTTTGAAAGCACAGACTGTTTTTTTCGGTCAGTCCATCTCTCATTTTTTCTTATATATTTAGCATCAAACAAACAATATAATTTTTGTTTACCGTAATTAAAAACAGTTTAAAGAAAAATTAAAAGATAACATCAAAAAAAGATTGCAAATCTGCCCAGTAGGTGGCAATATGCACTAAGAATGTAAATCACCAAACAAAAGAAGAAGTGAGAAGAAGTCAAGCGGGAAGGAAGTCGACCGGAAGTTGAAGCCGGCCGCGTGCCACCATCTTGTAGCAGAACTTCACTTGCGTTAGCATTCCATTGACATTTTGGTGTCACTTTGACAGCGAATAACTTTACATCTGAGGCGTTTGAAGACTCCATTTGTCCATTATTTATTTCTAAACAAACACGACAATGTATAAAATGCTCCATTACCTTGTATCTTACGTTATGGCCCCGTAGAAGCAATTTTTGTAAAAGTAGGCTAACGATTGCGTCATAACCACGCGACTCTCTGTCTCACAGTAGAGAGATTACCGTATGGACGGGAGGAGAAGCTCACGGGCAATCGGGGGGACGTGGAGGCAAAATGACAAAATAATTAATCAGCAAAAGTTACTCCTGCTCCTAGCTCATGGTCAGCTCCTACTCACACTCTCCGACTCTGCAAGTTTCGGAAGGGAATGATTCAGATTTCTCCTGGCACAGCTACTAGAAGACAGACGGGTTGCTCACGTCACATCTACGTCGTCAAGCTCTGTTTGAGTCGGTTTGAGTCTGCGCGTCAGGAACGGAAGTCCTAAAAAATCGCTAAAAATGGGCTTCACTTGTCTCAATTAAGTTCCAATGAGATGGCTCTGTCCACTTCTTATACTGTCTATGGAAGAAGTATGGTGTGCTTCTTCTTAGCATCCGCTAACTCTAAGTTTCATACTCCGGGTTGACTGAACTTACTCCAGACTGCGTTTTACCTCGAGCCAGGTTTGGGTTAACCAATCAAGTGTTCAGGGTATATGTGGTGGCATTTTAACCTTGCTTTTTGGAATACCCCACTGAATGAAAACTTTTGAAAACAGGTTTCAAACTGCACGTTTTTGAAAACAATACCGTTCTCGTCTCTGTGTAAATTACAGAAACTTTAATTTGTGAAAACAGTGACGTCATTCACATGCGTATTATGTGTTCAGTCTGTAGGTGTGTAGAGTTTCGTTACGTCGCCAACTACTGGCTTGGCAGCAGAATACAGCGTTTTAAGTCGTGTGAACGGGGATCATATTGACCATGTTGTCGCCTGTAAGCGAAAAACACAAAGTAAAAAAGTTTGTTTTTAGTACATCGTTGTCGTATAAACACCCTCATTCAGACTGGAATCTGACACTGCATGTTTCGGATTTTCACCTCTATGTTTCACATTTTGCATACATGTACATTTAATTCTTGCTCATGTTTACAAAGATAAACTGAAGAAAAGGGTAGAAAACAAATGTTCGCTGGTCTGTTGGGCGCTGATTGGCCAATCCATGCATGCAATTTGGAAAGAGGAGGTGCTACACATAAATCTTCCATTATCTTCAATGGTTGTATTCATTAATCAACGGAATTGAATAATTACTCTCAGCTGTCTTCTCTGCCTGAATCCATTGACGCAGAGTGTCAGGTGAGGAGGCCATCTTGGTCCTCGGCCCTGCCGACAGTGGCATCTCACCGCTGGTAATTGGGTGTTTATCTGATCGCTTGTGAAAGGCGCTTTTGGCTGCCTATCTGACACAATTATCTGGAAGAATTCAATCCGACCCTCCTGTGTCCACCACAAAATACTTGGAGGAAGCGGACCTGAGTGTTTTATGAATGAGGGAATGAGGGAATGAGGAAATAAGCCAAGAGTGGAAAATAAATGCAACTCGCACTCAATCGTCCGGTTTGTAGCGAATGCGTCTGTCATCATGGCATGCAAATTATGCAATTGTTAGGCACAATAATTCAATCAGGCTGCCAGAACACTACGGGAAATAAAGGATGATAAGGTACGAGTGTGACAATGAGACGGCCGGTTGCTCCAATCAGATAGCAGAGCTCTCCGCTACGGTTTCAGCTCTGTGGCCAGGAAACGGTCCAAATGGAGAATGGGAGAATGTTTACTGAGCGCCCTAAGATAAAAGTAGAATAAAGCCTTTCAGTCAACAAGCTTACAGTGTCTACCACACAAACAAGCCATTATGGTTAAACTGAATTAGGAAGTGTCTTAGAAAAGTAGAGAGGTGGATAAAGTTTGTCTGTCTGTGTGTGTATATACAGTATATATACATTGTAATTTATGAATACATTTATACAAAAATGTAATTATAATTGTATTACTCATTGCCATTCTGTACAGGTATATTACAAAAACCTTGAGTGTTTTGTTTAAAAAAAAAATGGAAAGTTTTCAAAAAATATATATATTTTCTTTATTTTATTTGTGTGCAAAGAGGTTAAAGTAGTTAGTGGGTTAAGCAAAGTGGGTTAAAAGTGGGTTAAGCAAGACAAATCTCAAGATTGAGTGACCAAAATGACCTATGTATATTTGCAAAGGTTTAGTAAAAGTAATTTTATAATTCCGGATCAGATTTACTGTGTTTTGTCTTAGCATGTTTGATTTTGGGTTTCAGACGGGGATGGACTGGCCACAATCTCAGTGCACTTGCATTTTGGTCGATCAGAGTTACCAATAGATTCATTTTGTTCCAACAGGCGATATTCCTGCCTGGTATGAGATCTCAAATCAGTCTCGAGCATTGATCCAAAAAAGGCTGAGAGAATGTGACTTTAATCCCCAAAATGCACCTCTCTAAATCTGATTGACTATTATTCATTTATCATTTTTCTCTTTGTCTGTCCAGATTAATCTCGGAGACAACCAGGGATGCCATCTCTGTAAGAATCATGCAGGTCACATGGTCAGGCACCACAGTCCTCATCATTTTCACCTTGCTGCAGTTTGTCCAGTCGGAGCTGTCGGAGGGTCCTCTGGTTCCAGGTAAGCGTGCATGAGCCTTGTGTTTTGTGCTTTTATCCCAGGTGCCGATGTGGATTCCCAGGTTATTTCCAAGCTATGTGGAATAGACACATAAGCCTACACTCAAAAAAATAATCTGTTGAACGAACTTAATTAAATTAAGGAAAGGTTTTCCACGAAATTGAATTACACTTTTCCAACAAAATCGAAATAGTTTGAAATAATTTGTTGTAATCTTGTTGTATGAATTTAAATTAATTTAGTCATTCCTGCTAGATAAAGTTTTGTCAGGTTAACTACATTTAGTTTTTGTCCTGCCTTAAATAACCAACATTATAATTTTTGTTAATTTGACTCTATGGTCACTTCTAATGATAGACATTACTAGTATTCAATTGAATTATTACTTGTGCAGGTCTGTAAGCGAGGTTTACACAGTGTATACTGAGTGCCCACAGCCTGAACATGAGGTTTAATGCACATATAGCATAATACTGAGCCCACAGCCTAAACACAGTCGCCACTCTTCTGCATAATGGTAACCACAAAATTCAAAAACATTACAGAAAGTCCTCTAAGTTTCTAACATAACTGAACATTAAACACTAACATTAACTAACAACATCTTTCCATTTACTGAAAAACACATAAAATAACACTTTTTCCCTAAATTGACCCTCTTAATGCAGTCCCTTGCAAAGCATGCTGGGAACTACAGATCCACTGCCCAGTTAGATGTCAGCAACAATGATTCATGTAGTTTTCACACAAATGAATTAGGTTGATTGAACACAATTAAATTAAGTTGTGACAATATTAAACAATCGTGTTACTTTTGCTTATTGTAATTAATTATTTTAACAAGAGGCCAAAATTCTTTTTTTGAGTGACATCCGGTTAAGACGAACGAAAAATATTCATGTTGACTCAATTAAAAAAAATTTGGTAAACCAAATTTTTTACAAATTACATTGATTACGTTTAATGAAATTAAGCTGGAATCATTTCTATGAAGGGTTGTGTTGTATATGCTCATTTTAATTAATGAAATTGAACAAAGAGCTAAAATCATTTTTTTGAGTGTACTAATTGCACCTGAACTTTCAAAAAGCCAGTTATTTTTATAGGAGCACTTGCACAAAAAACAAAACTATATATATTGCTTTATAAAATTATAAAACTGTACAAAACTATATATATATATATATATATATATATATATATATATATATATGTACTGCACTGCAATAAATATATATATATATATATTGCAGTGCAGTGCAGGCTTATGTGCTTTCCCCACATAGCTCTGGTGTGTTTTCCCCATTTCGTCTATCTTTCCAGTCATATGATGAACTGTCTGTTTGTGTTATGGACACCATTCAAGGGATTGTCAGATCAACTGGTTCTCTATTTCAGGCGAATGATGAATAATGTTAAACGAAAGGAGGATTTCAGGATAAACGACAGACATCAGTCAGGAGCGACTGCTATCTTCTGCCTATGAGCCTTTTATCATGAGTTTGAGAATTGAAGCGGATGCATTAAATAGAGTGAGACTACATGAAACTACTGAGCATTTAAAGAGACAGTTCACCCCAAAATCATTTAGTTAGGCTCATGTTGTACTAAACCCACATGACTTGGGAGATGAATTTTTGTCCTGCATATCCAGTAGTGAAATTAAATGGGGACTGGGTCTGTCAGTCTCCAAAATGATGAAATGCATCACAACATCTGTAAAATGTAGTCCATATAAATCGTGTCTTTTTTTGATCAATGGAATCAAATGAACCACATCTGGTGTGCCCCCCCCCCCCCATTTTAGGGTTGCACTCACTAAGTCTGCATTTATTTGAACAAAAATACAGTAAAATATTGTGAAATATTATTACAAATTAAAACATATGTGTTCTAATTTAATATTTTTTTATAATGTAATTTTTTTATAATGTAATTTATACATGTGATCAGAGCTGTGATTCAGCATCATCACTCCAGTCTTCAGTGTCACATGATCCTTCAGAAATCATTCTAATATGATGATTTGATACTTAAGAAACATTTCTTATTATTATCAATGTTGAAAACAGTTATGCTGCTTAATTTTTTTGTGGAAACTTTGAAACACTTTTTTTTCAGGATTCTTGTATTTGAACAACATTTATTTGAAATATAAATCTTTTGTAACATTATAAATGTCTTTACTGTCACATTTGATCAATTTAAAAGTATTACATTCTTTAAAAAAACAACAACAACAACTTATTGATCCCAAAGTTTTGAACGGTAGAATATAGAAAAGTTAAAAAATAAAAAATTCAAATGGGTTTGGAATTACATGAGTTTGAATAAATGAAGACAAATATTTCTTATGTGGTTGAATTCCAGTATTCCTCTAAAGCTTCACTTCATTTAAAACCCTTTTTTCATCTCGTACAGTTTCCTGAGCGGACACCTGAGCGAGCGTGTCATCAGTTTCTTCATCACTAGCAGCATATTGTACGTTCCCTGCGAAGCACACTTTATTCCCACAATCCATCACGACCGACTTCTACAAGGAGCTCTCGCTTTGGCCCTCAGTATCTTTCTTTCTAGCCTTTCTCCCTAATTCACATCAGCCAGGATGATACCTCCCCAAATCACCCTGTTATTGAACCATTTTCCTCTTAATTGCCTCGCACTCCTGTCCGTTATGATTCCTTCTCCTCACTTGTTTACCTTCCCTCCTTTCATTCCTCCTCCTTTCCTCATATTCCTTTGCCTGCTGCTTCAGAAACAATTTACTTGTCAGCTCGGTCTGTTGGTGCGCGTCTCTCTCTGGGTTTAATGTTCTTTTCTGGAGTGTAATTTCAGTCGCGAGCAGACGTGCGGTGATGCCTTTTGCTCGCTGCGAGTCTGTATTGATAGCTGGAGCCCGACATAGCAGCGTTAATCAGGGCTTGAGCCAGGCGGATCCTTCCCGAAGTCCAATTCACTCCACCTGATGCATGGCACAGGACCCGCAGCTGAGCTGTAAACAGATGCTGCAGACAAACAATGAACAGTGGGCCGCTGAGCGTGATGGGTTGCAGTCTCTAACCACCTGACAATCTCAGACTTTCTTTGATGGAACTGGTTTCGAGTTGTGTTATTGACTAGATATAGACGCTCATGAATGCATCAATGTATGATATCAATTCCTATGAGGTTACTGAGCTAATAGTCAATTTGGAATCAAAATGGACCCTGTTTACTTTTTTAATTCACATTCCAGGTCTATTTTGAATGATTTATTGGTGCACAGTACTTTAAAGGAAAAACAAATGTTTGCATTTTAATCTTTAATGAAAATATAAGGATTTTCTCTTCCTCTGACACAACTCTTCTTTTTTCTGTTGAGTTCACTTAGGCTCACTTTTCGTAATCCTAGCAAGTCCCGATGGATATAATCATGTCCTTTTATACACTAGCATTCAAAAGTTTGGGGTCGGCAAGATTTTATTAATATTTTTGAAAGTCTCTTGTGCTCTGCAAGGCTGCATTTATTTGATAAATATACAGCAAAAACAGTAATATTGTGAAATATTATTACAATTTAAAAGAACTGTTTTCTATTTGAATATATTTGAAAATTGTATTTATTTCTGTGATCAAAGCTGAACTTTCAGCATCATTACTCCAGTCTTCAGTGTCACATGATCCTTCAGAAATCATTCTAATATGATTTGATGCTCAAGAAACATTTTTCGATTAATATCAATGTTGAAAACATTTTTGTGGAAACTTTCTTTGATGAATCAGAAGTTCAAAAAGGATTCAATAGAAATCTTTTGTAACATTCTAAATGTCTTTAGTGTCACTTTTGATCAATTTAATGCGTCCTTGCTCAAAAAAGTATTTATACAATCTCCCCCCCCCCCCCCCGACACCAAACTTCTGTTCTGTAGTTTTTTACTCATTGCTGAAGTAAATGGGTTGCAAATTTAAATTCTTGCTGACTTTAAGTAGAAACAGGAGTATAATATTACAATTGAATATACATTTTCACCCTACCACTCTACCAACACTACCATATATTTTAAAGCAAATTAATCATTTTACTCTTATTCATTACTCCAGATCTTTTTGTTACTTTTACTAAACCACAGAAAAAAAAATCACTGTTGCAAATGCAAGTTGAATAAGTAGATCTTGATAATGATTGGTGAATGATTTAGAATCAGTCAGAATGGTTCACTTACAGATGCAGTCTGAATGACTTGATTGTGAACAAGAACAAGTTATTATTCTGAATTGCTACTTGGATTATTTTTGGATTAAATTGCGTAGGTGTTTGCCATTCGCTCATATTTTTGCTCATAACTTGATTCACTCCAACAGACATTCTACTGACTATAAGTTACTTTGCAAGTACATGTCAACTTATTCTACTAACCTGAACCGCAACAGTCTACTAATACTCTACTAATACTCTAAAGAGAGTTAGTTGACATATCAGCATTATAGTCAGCAGAATGTCAAAATAAAGTGTAGTCCTATATTTATTACACAGTGTTGAACTTGATTCTGATTGGTCATTCAATAATGATGCTACATATAGTCTGTGGACGCTACATAATCACTCTGTGGACTCTTTCTTCTCAGCTAATTTTACATGTAATTTCCATTTATTTATTTATCTGGTAAGTAAAAGTGAAATATGCAGGATAAAGTACAGTTTTGGTCATTATTTCAAAACAATCCCCTTTAGTGTTATGAGGATGCAGAGATGAACCCAAGCGCAGACAGAATGCACTACACACAAGGTTTATTGATGACAATAATGGGGAAAACAAAACCCACGAGGGAGCAAAACACAGACAGGACAACGAGTGACAAAACTAGACTATGACTTGACGTAACTAGGCTACAAATAAACAGCTAATACAGAAACAGAACTTTCTCTTGATGACACTCTTGACAGGGTACTCACAGAGATGAACAAAGTCTCACAATGAATGATAGCAGATAGCAAGTAACAAGTAACAATGAACCAGCACAAGACAGCAAACACAAGGGGATTAAATAGGGAGAAACTAATGAGGGAAACAGGTGACAAGGGTAAAGCAATGATGACTAAACGAGGATAACAAGAGGGGCGGGGCAAGGAACGAGACAACACAAGCACATGGCCAGCAAAAGGCCATGTGTTTGCACACAAAACATGGGTCTGTCATGATCCTGCCTCAAAACTAGGGAAAAATCAAGGACAAGAAGGCAGAACCATGACATTTAGGGTGATACAAGACCTTTTCGATTCGCATTCTGATAATACTGTCTGGCTGTACATTATTCCTTATATATTGTTTTTCTGTTTATGTACATCTAAATCTATAATATCTACACCTCTATCTGAGTCAATGAGGAAAGGGGGCTTGAAGGAGGAAAATAAATACAGGTGGACTAATAACGGGTCATAGCTGGATATCTGACCGAATGCATAACACAGCAGATTTGGTAGCTGTGCATCATGGGACCAGGCACTTGAAGGAGGCGCACGCTCAACCCTCATGTGATGCTGACAGCAGCACTTCGGTCCGCATATGTTCCGTTGCCCTGCCACACCAAGACGCTCCGTCAGTGTCCTACTCGCGGTGATTAAATATGTAGTTAATACAGCACTATAAGAATATTGAATTACGCCACAGCCGCTGTGACCTTTTTTGAAATTACAGGGCCAATAGAGCGAGACGACCGCTGCACTTTATAGCAGGTGCTGGTTTGAACACAGCCTGAAGGAGAAGACATTCTCCGCTGATGACTGGCTCGTACTCGCTGAACGCCTCTGAAACACTAAATAGCAACAGATAGCACCTGTACTGTACTTTCCTCAATACCAGTTTGTCACTGTTTATTGCATAATTATTTCATATCATTATACAGCAGTCCCTATGTCTACACTATATCATCATAGCTCCACGTGGGCATTTTACCCAATGCTGATGGATTTTTTCATCACTGTTGGGGTAAAATGCTCCTGTTACTGCCTTATACTGTATTTACCTGATTTTTAACAAACTTTAAAAAAAATTTATTATGTCCATTTGCACACATTGGGCCCTATCTTGCACCCAGCGCAATTGACTTTGTACACCGATGCATGTATCATTCCTATTTTGCACCCGACGCACAGCGGACTTTTCCCTCCACAGACGCACGTTGGTAAATTAGGGAATGAACTTGCGCTCCCGGGGGCAGTTCAGCGCAAAGAGGAGGCGTGTTCCGGCGCAAACGTTCCCTGGTGCTATTTTGCAGGTTTAGAAAACAATTCCGCCACTGACCAGGAAAAACCTAGTCTAAAGTCAGTGGCGCGTTGCGCATGTTATTCATATGCTATTTTAAGGGCGCATGCTTGGCCATAATCAATATAGCGTGTGCAGAACGCGCATTCACTTTGATTCTCTCATCTACACACAGACGCAGCAGTTCTCATTTTTAGAAAACCATACATTATTACAAGGAAAATTATTAACACACGAGGGAAATCATTGTTGTGTCCGTGAAGATGTGAAAAAAAAGCATAAATCTAGCTTGCATGTTTACCCAAATTTTTATACGCCTGTTAAACCGAAGCTAATTTGGGGGGGTTTCTCCCATCCCCATACAATGTCACTTGTGTTTTCTCTGTGTTGTCTCTGTAGTTCACTCTGTGTTTTACGGCCCTGACGAGAATGTCGGTGTCCTCGGCTGTGAACGCTCCTGGCGTGCGCCTGGCAAATCCGCCGTTATAATAGCAATCCGACATGGAACAAGCGCGCCTGCTTTTAAAGGGAATGTGAGATGTCACTCTGATTGGTTTATTTCACGTTACGCCCAAACCACACCTATGAATAATGAAGCTACTTCAGACCAACCCATTTTAGATTTGCGTCAGGCGCAAGAGTCATTTATCCCGCCGGTATAATAGCAACAGCGCCCAAGACCCGCCCACAAAGTTACTTGCGTTTCGAGCTTGATACTTGCGTTTCAGATCGTTAAAATAGGGCCCATTATGTTGCTTCATCAGAAATAAGTGCTCAGATGTTTGGAGTTGGTAAGATTGAAAATATTATTACAATTTAAAATACATTTTCTATTGGGTGTTTAAAGGTATACTATGTAACTATGTTTTTTTCACAATTAGCTAAATTTAATTCAATACATAATCAATACTTCCTCCAAAATGTGTTTTCGTCTTACCCTGATTCACTATGGTAAGCCTATTATAAGCGTATTATATATTTAAGACCTGCCGTGATGGTTTTCGTGGGAAACTGCGTACATATGTCACTCGTCATATCTATAAATAGTGAAAAGTTGCTCCGGCTACTTTGACGTGGATCTGTGGAAGTGGCAGAGGTTAGCTGTCGCGAGCGAAAAAGGTTGATATGGAGAAGATAAATCTCAAACCTCCGGGGAATCACCCGTTTTAAACAAAGGCCGAACATAGAGAGTCTGCTGGCAAAAAGAGAACGCGACAGAGCTCGTAATAAAACAAGAATCAACATTGGCATGCCTTTTCGGAGAAGGTCGAGACCTGAGGGATTTTAAATGTATAAAAGTGATGTGGAGATGGTGTTTTTACTACTCAACAGGTGAGGAAGGTATTTTATTGAACAGATTAATTGCCATATGTAGCTCTCTAACAGAGTTGATAGTAAAGCATGATCTATTGTGAAGAGTCATTTCATTATGGTTGTTGTAGCGCTGTGCTGGAATTTATTTTCACGAAATTACCTTGTCTATTAATGGGTAAAGCTGCAGTAATGTGTTCAGATAGTCAGCTTGAGATCCTTTTCATCTACACTGGTTATATCTCTTAAGCCTAGTAGTGAATGTTTTATGAGCAGAAGAATAACCATATTCATCCGCACAGTCATGCAGAGCTGAATCACAACCAAAACAATATTCTTCTGTTTTTTTTTTTTTTTTTTTTTTAGTCAAATACTTTCGGGTGGCTTTAGTCTAGTTTTATTGTGCTGGTGAGAAAGTGAAATGTTCTGGTTGGTTTCATAGATATGTATGTTTTGAACGTTAGTTTTTATTAGTGACGTTGCCGAAGTGACATTTGCATTTTTTGTTTAAATTATGTTTGCAGTAGAAGGGAATTTGGGTCACACTTTAGATTCTCACTATTAACTAACTATTAACTTTGACTTTTGCCTCAATAAACTCTTAATTACTGCTTATTAATAGTTAGTAAGGTAGTTGTTAAGTTTAGGTATTGGGTAGGAGTGAGGGATGTAGATATGGTCATGCAGAATAAAGCGTTAATATGTGCTTTATAAGTAATAATAAACAACCAAGTTTTCTAGTAATATATATGCTAATAAGCAACTACTTAAAGGGCACCTATTATGCCCCTTTTTAGAAGATGTAATATTGGTCTTGGGTGTCCCCATAATGCATTTGTGAAGTTTCAGCACAAAATACCCCACAGTTAATTTATTATAACCATTTGAAAATGTCATTTTTGGGGCCTGTTTTAAAAAGAGCTGTTTTGTGCGTACCACTTTAAATGTAAATGAGCTGCATATCCCCGCCCTGCTGCTGGACCCAGATGATGAAGAGAGAGTCTGGCACAGAATAAACACGAATGAGAATGGACTAAACGTCTCGGAATGGTTATTTGATACATTTATGTACTTACAAAGTTTTAATCGCGTCCCCTTTGCCATTATGGATGTGCAACACACACACACACACACACACACACACACACACACGAACTGTGATAACGTTCGCACAATTTTTTGAAACAACACACACACACACACACACACACACACACACACACACACACACTACTGTGATAACGTTTGCTATTAAGTACAAACGATTTATTTATTTATTTCTTAAGGGGCGGGAGATAGACGTTTATATCCTACTGTCTATGGAGATAGAGCAGACCTTAATTTATTTACATTTGTAAATGCTGCAAAAAAATACCTACGTGACATAAAACTGTCTGACGTTGTTTGTTGAGACATCCTATGACGACGACAATAAATAGCTTTAGACGCATTTGTTGTTGAACTGGCTGACATCGATTGAAATGACTATTTGCTCAAAAATCATAAAATATACTTACTTCTGGAGGTGACGTTGGATCGCGAACTGTAGGCAACGATCCACACTTGAGGATTAACTTTGACCCTCGTTCACTAAACAGTCAGTCAGAAAATGAATCTCCTATTTAGGAAGTTTAAGTGGTGCCTTTTCTTCATAAATAAAATCCATCCGCTGCGTTTTCAGTGGCTCTGATGTCAGTGAAGACTAGTATGTCCATTCTTACATCCCACAACAGAACACCTACACTTCTTAGGAGACATTACCGGCCATAGTTACCGGCTGTCGTTGAAACAATGGAGGATGCAGATCACCGAGGGCGGGGTCTATGCCAAAACCAGATGTCAATCAAATCACGTCGGTGGGGCTTAGCTCATTTCTACGTCACAGTGAGGGAAATCTAGAACAGGGTGTTCTGAGACAGTGCTTATGATTTATGGAGATAGTAAAAAAACTACTGGGTGGATTTTTATCATTCTAGGGTGGTTTTGCTCACACACTGCCAACACACATTTATGTTCAAACACCATGTAAAAGTGAATTTTGCATAATAGGTGCCCTTTAATAGTGAGAATTGGACCTTAAACTAAAGTGTTACCGGGAATTTCTTCAGGCCAGATTTGAACCTGTGTCGCCCACTTGAGCACCATGGCTCAATTTGTTAGGAGCACACATAACCTCTGCACAAAGGCTGTTTTCCTTTAAAATGGCCTATGGTATATTTATTTGCTCTAGAAAACAGCGTTAAACAAACTGAAACTTGTTAACTATTCAGTAAACAGTTCAGACATACCTGGTTTTAGTCATTAAAACATATTGTCTGGTTTTTTACTCCAGCATTGTTTTGAATCAATCTATAAATGTTGTCTAATGGTCTCTGTTTTAGTTTTAGCTCATTCAATCACAACAACCGTTTTAGCCCCTTTAAATAATGTCCGTCAATGTTCTGTTCCACTCCCTATTTTTACCCAAACAAACCGTTTTCCCCCCAAGGGCTGTTTAAACCAATCACCGCAAAGAAGCCGAGTTTGTCCGATTTCATCCAAGCCATCATCTCCACCTGTTCAGATACACCATTCACCTAAATGATGTGCAATTTAACTGGTAATGTCGGCTCTTGGCACACGGCGCAGGAAAGCTTTTTACCAATGAGACTGGTACAAATCACACAGTTATGGCAACGCTTCTCGCAAGGCCTTCACCTCTGGAGAAGAGCAATTGAACATTACTTTGCACAGCACTTTACAAATTGCCTTGTAATTGTGTTTGTTTGAAAAACGTTGATTTCAGTGCCATATTTTCATTTCTCTTTTGTCGGAGACAGGACCATTATTGAAACACATTGAAGTGGACCGGGGTTGATATAGACAAGTATAGTGGGAACAAATGGAAAGTTCCACGAAAGTCATTTAGCAATGAAATGCATAGGCAAGCGCCTCTGTAATTTAGTGAGGAAAATATAGAAGATGTTTGCAGGTTTATTTAGAAAGTTCTGCGTTTTGCAGGCATTAATTTTGTCCTAACATGACACAAGAAAACTTTTCCATGTAAATCAGGATGTATAGTTGTTGCACCATTTTCACACTGTATTTAATCTAAAAATAAAGCATGTATTTGACTAGTTAAATGATGTTTAACCAGTAGTTTGCAGTTTAATCTGGTGTAGTGCTGAGTATTCATATTTAAATGAAAGAGTTCCTATTATGCAACTTTCTTTAGTGTGTAATGTTGCTGTCTGAGCATGAAAGGTCTCCAAAATTACAAAGCACAAAGTTACTCCAAAGCGAGTTGTTCTCTATATCAGTAAACACTGCTTCTGAACTCCCTGAAACATTGTAGTCTTGAGTTTTCTTCCTGGGAACAAACTCGTTTCATAACGAGGGACTTCATAGAGACTGGAACTTAACAGTGTTACCGGCAGACTGGGAACAGGGGTGCTTCAACAATGTCAACTATGGGAAAAATAATGTGTTTTTTGAACATTCAAGCATAAAAACCTATTCTAGTAGAGCCCAAAAACTAAATCAGACTTTGTAAAAGGGTATAATAGGTTCCCTTTAAGTCAGCGGATGCAAAAATGGTGTTATCAGCAGGCGCTGCTCATTTTTATTGAAGTCCTAAATTAGATATGTTAGATGTTCTATAACAAATGAAAAAATTAGCAGTTGATGATGCTTGCGTTGAGAGGTGTCGTTAATGCCATAGGGTCTTTATGAACTAGCCTTTATTAACAGTATGGACCTCTACTCGCTAGCTATGGTTCCATTTAAAGTTGCAAATTTAACTTGTGTAAAAAATTGTAATATCGAATAAAGCACAATTTCCATCCAGTGAGTCGAAGAGAACAAAATCGTAACTTCTTGATAAACTAAAAAACGTAGTCATGTTATCTTGTTTTCAGAGGAGGATGCTTGATGTTGGGAATGTTGGTGATTATACCGAACGGATGACAGACTTTGCCATTTCAGAATGACCAAAACAACATTTCAGATGTTGTGCAATGAGCTCAGTCCGCTGGTTAGTCAAGTTTTGCCGTCCCATCGCGCGGTCACATGACTTTTTAAGGAATTTATTCAGTAAATGTGTTTCCATCGTAGTTTACTCACGTCTTCTTATCGGATAAAAAATGTATGCACATTTTTTAATTTATGTGCATCTTGCCGTTTTTTTATGCGATATCCCACAATTTGCATAAAAATAGGTGGATGGAAGCATGGCTAATGACTGACAAGATTATGATTGTATAATCTCCATACCATGACAAAGGGTTTTGAAGTGCACACCTGTCTTGACAGGAATGAACTTTAAGACCAACCGAACACAGCCTTACGATGTCATCAGTGCAAATAAACAAACTAATAGTGCTCGATTCATGCAAGGTAATCTCTCTGTGAGAGCCAGTGAGTTTCCTGTATTTGAGAAAAGGATGAAAAGATGAAGGAATATGAGCCGCCGTTATGTTTCCAAAGTGCTGACAGAACAAACATTTACAGCCCACACATTAAGTTATCTTGGGAAATCCTAATCATTTTCTAGATAATAAAAAAAGATGCCTCGCATGCGTTCTTTGCTGGAATTCAATTCTGTTTGTGACCGGTTGAGGAAATCTGAAGCGGAAAACAGATTCAGATTCGATGGAACATTGATAATATTAGATTATTTTTATGATCTCATACATATAAATTACACCAACTGGGAATGTATTCGTACAAATGACAATATCCAACAGAATCCAATTTGTTGTTTAATGTTTGTGTAACACTAAATTGAAATGAGTGTTTTGTTGCTTTTTGTCTGTTTGTTTTGTGGATACTTACATTTACAAGTTGATGTTTAACAGATATACACTACCATTCAAAACTTTTTCTGAGAATTAATAATTAATACTTTTATTCAGCAAGGATGCATTAAATTGATCAAAAGTGACAGTGAAGATTTAAAATGTTACATAAGACTTTCAATTCATCAAATAATCCTGTTCAATGTATCAAGTAGTAAAAATAGAATATGTAATGTAGTAAATATAAATAAAGAATGGTTGACAAAATATTCAACCCCAATGGTTGAATTTCTGTTCGTATGTTACAGGTTCATTCATTCATTCAATCTCAATGTATGTGTTTCTGTGCAAACAGAAGTCTTTTAAAATAATTTGTTATTGGAACTCTTCATCTGTCCACACTTTTTTCCAGTTTGGCCTATCGAGCGTTTGATGAAAATCATCTCTGGATGTGATATGACACATATCAGCCAAAAGCAGCAGCCACGCACTCATCTCGCTATGGAAGCTGATATTCAGCCATCACACAATTTATTTTCTCTTCTCGTCTCCATCTTTCCATCGACGTACACCCTGCGGACTCTCACCGTCTCTCTCTCTCGACTCCCAGCAGGCTCTATGCCGAGTGATGATAACTTGTTCCTCATAGCATTTGTTGTGTCTACAGCAATGACACGCTCGTTAAATCCCGAAACTTGTTCGCCACAAGTGCGCGGTTTGTGATCAAACTCGAAATATCAAAAGCAAAGTGACTAAAACGTCCTCGTTTAACTTCTCGGCGAAGAAGAGTCGAAAAGTTCCTGCCAAACCAGTCAGCGTGAGTCAGCTCCATATGTCTGGTGATAATATCTGAAAATAGAGCATGTATTGTTGGGTTGAAAGCATCAGAGATTCTGTGTCTGGATGGTTCATCTGTCTTTCTTCTCAGAGCTCAAAAATAATACATTTGAAGGGAAAATTCACCCAAAAATTATGCTTCTGTCATCATTTACTCAACCTCATGAGCCTTCAAGCATTAAATGGGATGCAAAAGTATCATAAAAATGGTGCATATGACATTGGCGCTATATCCAAGTCATCTGAAGCCATGAAAAATGATGGTTAAGGCTGCTTTTCACTAGCGTTTCTTCCTTTTTGACCCTGTGTCTTTGTCTTCCATCAAACTCACCTGGTGCAAACAAAAGGCGGACAGGTTAGACAGGACTCTCTACTGGGCTGTGATAGGAAATCTATGAGGCTACGTGCCAAGGTGGAAAATGAGATTCCCTGTCTTTACAAGCCATTCGGCCTCATTCAAATATCATGTTTGAGAACACTTACACCTATTTATTTGGTGAGAGATGTGGGTGTTCTGTTTCAATCATTGCTGATGGTTTAGTTTGTGTGTGTGTGTGGGTGTGTGTGGTCTAAGATTGCCGTAATTTGCGATTTGCTGAAGAGGCCAACCACTTGCTGTTTGCCAGCATGCATTAATCCTCCTATGCATCCAAAAGACTTTGGCTGTGTCTGAAATCGCCCCCTATACTCTTAAATAGGGCACTATTTAAGGGGACAGCCATTTGTAGTGCTGTCCGAAACCATAGTGGACGTTTTTTGAACATTACCGCAATGACGAGTGTACAACCGATGTACGCTCAATGGCTAGAGAATACCCATAATATACTGTGAGGTATAAATTCCTTTTTAATTGATTATTAAATAATTTAATTAAGGTTAATGCTAGTTTCCTTGACAAGATAAATCTTTTCATCTCACTATTGGAGCTGCCAGTTTGCTAAGTTTCAGATGATTATTAAACAGCACAAGCAGAGTCGATGTAAAACCGACAGCCCTCCCGGCGCACTCAGTGTCTGAATTCACTCACTCGTTTTCATTCACTCCTTCAAGTGGACTATATTAGTGGACTAATCTAGGGAATAGCGAATGGGGCGATAGTAAAGGGGGCGATTTAGAATACAGCTAATGTAATATGAGAGAGCAGGTCTTCCTTACATTTCCATGCTCGTTTAGACTGGTTTATGCTGGTTAGTGCTGGTTTAACTGTATGGTAGACAAACAGAGTTGTTCTTTGTCCTTTCAAATCAGTATGACTATTTCTTTTGTGGAACACAAAATTGTGTCTTGGGCTTGTCAAGATCCAAAATGACCAAAGAAAAAAGCATCATAAAAGTAGTCCATGTCTATAACTGTGTGAGGAACACAATAAAAAGTCATGAGTAGCTGATAAACTCCTGCAGTAGACTGTAAATTAATCATTTCTTGAGTTGGATCTTTTCAATGAATCCGTTGATTCAGTTCACACTGTAACCAGATCATGGAATCATGGAGATGAACTTTGAGAACTGGATCAGTCCATTTGGTGAGCAAATCATTCTGGTTTTGTGAACTGAATCAACTCATTCATTGAAAAGATCTGACTCGTAAGATTTATTTGTTAACTAATCAGACATTTTCTTCTTATTTAATTTCAGTGAACAACTGCTTGAATTTTGGTCTTTTCTTATTATTTCACTTCAGAAGACTTGACATTTAACATTCAAGTCCCAAGGAATGCTTCATGATGCTTGATTCTGACAGCCTTTTTTTGTCTTTCGCTTAAAGGGGGGGTACAATGGTGTTTCATGTATTCAGAGTTGTTTACAGTGTTAAAGAGATGGATTCTCATGCTTAACATGGCCAAAGTTTTTTAAAAATATTTTGGACGAATAACGGAGAATTTCTGTGCCGAAAATCTTACTTCCGGGTTGGTACAAGTTTCGGCTGTTTTTTTTTTTTGACCGTGGATCTAATGACGTAGACCAGAGTGGAACTCCTTATATGAGCATTTCTCCCGGAAAAGCGCGACCGCGCACCTCAACACGCTTCAACAGGAAATCATCGGCAGCGCTGCATAGTGTCTCCAAAGTGTTTTTGGTGAGGGAAAGCTTACCAAAGAACCCAGCGTTAGGAACAGTGGATGCAGAAACGAGTTGTGTAGACTGTTTGTTCCCTGCATTTGGACGATGAATGTTTTATAAACAAAGCCCAGATCGACGGATTCTCTCTATGGCTCTGGCTTCGCCCACACGGCCCGCCTCCAGACGCTCGTTTTTTTCCGGAAAGACTCGGTACAGCCTATTTTCTCTTATAAATATAATAAAACTAAAAGACTTTTTGGAGATATGAAGGATGCAATACTACTCTATAGGTACTCAAGATTAACAGGAGATTGAGTGAAAATGACCATTTCACCCCCCCCCCCCCCCTTTAAACAATATGGAAAAGAGTGGAAATAAAACAATAGAATGAAAATCATGTTGGTTTGAAAACACAAAATGTTATTTTCTTTGAGGAGCCTAAATGTTTACTGAAAGTTCTCTTATAATCTCTACAATCTTTCAGACAGCTATTACCCTGGGATCGTTTGAATGAAATTGTTTGTCTTTTTAGGGTTTCGTGATGTTCAGACTTTCTTAATTATTGGTTTTATTGACTTAGCAAGAAGGACTAAGGTGCCGCCAATGCAACCGCCAGGTCATGTGATCGTGTAGTTATAGAGTTTTGCATCCTTTCCCATTAGCTGATGAGTGAAGCGCATTGATTCCTCTGCGAGGGTTTTCATGAATATGTAGTGTTATTTCAACGCGGCCTCTTTCTTAAGTGCGACATTTAGCGCTGCTTCTGAAAGGATTGAATGATGCCAGTTTCCATTTCTATCCGTCTTTCTCCTCCCCTCCTGGGTGGGATATTAAAGATGATCTCCGATTTGGCAGCTCTCTTCCTTTTTAAAAGAGAAGCTATTTCAATCTTTTCATTTGTCAATCACAGCTCCGCCACGTCCGGGCCAGGAAATAATTGTCCGCGTCTCTCCTCTTCCCTGGAGTGGCCGAACGCTTTTGCATGAGAAAAGAGAGTGAGCGGAGGAGGAGGAGAGGAGAGGTGAGGCTGGAATAGATGCGGGGCTGCATTGTTTTCATCGCTAGGTTTTTGTTTACCATGCCAGGAGAGTCGCGGTCCACCGAGGCAATCAATGAGAATGTCTTCTTACATTTACAAGAGGGTTTCTGTATGTGATGCTGAAGCTTCTGGCGAGAGAAGACTCTTACTTCAGCACATTGGCTGTTAGATTTCAGCTCGCATCTTAGCTGCTACTATTTTTCATCTCGTTATTGGCTAAATATAGATGTGTTTTAGTGATCCAGAGTGTGTGAGCAACATTATGCCACATTTTGATACATATCAATATTCATAGGTTGAATCATGGTGCTGTAAAACTCTCACCGCTCTCTTTACTGGCCGTTACCAGAAACCACACATGCATCACAATAATGTCCTTTTCATGTATGCTATTGCATTTGGTGATGAAATATGTGGAAATGACACACTTTTTTCTGCATTTTCATGTTTAATTTAGAGGCAGGAACATACGGAGCACCCTAAATGGACATGGTGAAGGAAAAAAAATTAGATGGGAGGAAAAATTATATGGCAATGCTTTTGCGTTCCCCAAGAAACTTTGTGTTACCTCGCAAAGAACACAAAAGTTTCTCGGGGGAACGCAAATGTTTTTTGTGAGGGAACGCAAATGTATTGTGAGGGAACGCAAAGTTTCTCAGGGGAACGCAAAAGCATTGACATATAATTTTTCTTCCCATCTAATTTCCCCCCCTTTCACCATGTCCATTTAGGTGTCACAGTCACGTTCAGTTTGTTTGTTTTGTTGTCATTCAGTCACGTGTTTCCTTTGTTTCCCGCCACTTATGAGTTGTCATGGTTACTGATATGATTAGTCCTCTTAGTTCAGTTGGTCTCCTTATTAACCTTGTTTGTACCACTGCTTAAGTTCCTTTGGTCCCTCAGTTCATTGTCGGTTGTTGTCTGTGCACTAGCACACTGTTTCGTATGTTGGCTTGTTATTCTGAGTTCATAATAAATCTTGTGTTCTTTTATAATCATCTTCGTCTTCTGTGGATCTAAGTGTTACATTAGCTGCCTCGTATGTTCCTGCCTCTAAATTGAACATGAAAATGCTGAAAAAACGTGTGTCATTTGCAGGGCTCCGCAGTAAAGACATTTACAATGATTTTTGTTTCAAATACACTGTTGTGCACCACACACATTCACTACACACTACGCAATGCACTACACACACACAATTATATGATCAATAAGTTATGACCACATATGTTTTTACATTGCTTTAACTCACCAAAATAAGTTAAGCATTTTTTTTTAATGTTATTCAAGATTCAACTCATTTTTAAGTCAGTTTAATGTAATTTAAGTTGAAATGACTTAAACATCCAAGTTGATTGTACTTAAAAATGTAAGGCAGCAACTCTGTACTTTTAAACTTCCTATTCATCATAGTATCCTGAAAAAAATGTGTCTCGGTGTCCACACAAATATGAACTCTTTTCAACAATGATAATGATAAGAAATGTTCCCAGAGCACAAATCAGCATATTAAAATGATTTCTGAAGGATCATGTAATGATGCTGAAGATTCAGCTTGGACATCACCGGGATAAATCCAACCCTATCTCACGACAAATTCGTAACAATTTAACAAAGTGGCTAATTCGTACGAATTCGTACGACCTCACTCGTACGAATTAGTACGGTTTTTGCTAAATCGTATATATTTTACGAATTGCCGAATTCGTATGAATTCATACGAATGACCTACCCCTGACCCCGCCCCTAAACCTACCCATCACGTGGGTTTAGACAAATCGTACAAATTCGTACGAATGAGGTCGTACGAATTCATACGAATTCGCCAACTTTTTATCATTCGTACAAATTGTTACGAATTGGTCGTGAGATAGTGTTGGATAAATCACATTTTAATATATATTTTAGATAGAAAATAAAGATGCAAAAATGTTTCACAATATTACTGGGGTTTTTTTGTTGTTGTTTTTTTTTTAACAATATTTTTAATTAAATAAATGCATCATTGGTGAACATAAACATTAAGAAATCTTACTGACCCCAAACTTTTAAATATTAGTGTAACTTGGAGCACAAATAAGGTTTGGATGCAAATAAAATGCTCTCAAAGAGTTTTAAACTAATCACAAAGTTCGGAAAGAGTTGACGCAATAACTTTTTTGATGTTAGGTCAAAAATGTATATCAACTTGATTTAACATTTGGTAAAAAGTGCAGAAAGCAATGTATTGATTCAAATGAGCCATTTCTCAAACTACAGCAACTGTTTGATTCTTGTCAGATGTAGCTGTTTAAAGCTTTATTTAGGTAAAGATACTGATTAAGCTGCTGATGAGTTGTAAATGGTCTCTAGCTCAAGTTTCAGGTGTTTTCTACACAGTGCTAACGTTTCATTTTTGTGAGATGTGCACTGCGTTTCCCTCCCTTGACAGCATCTCAGAGCCGCTTTTATAATCCATACCAGCACGCAGCTGTTTCTAAAACACACAAACTTGTTGGATTAATTCTATGCGAGTGTCTATCTTGATGAATCTGTGTGTGTAATGCTAAGCACCTGTACGCATGCTATGAAATATTGATGTGCATTGTGTTGGTATCTGTTTAATGAGCAGCTCAGGGGTTTGTTTATTAGCCTGAAGGCTATAGATGCTGTTCTGATGAACAGAACTGGAAACCTTCCCATCAGCCCTCATCTCTTCTGATCCGTTCTCAGAGTTAATCTAGAGGGGTGCAACTTTATGAGTTATGAGACTCGAGCGAGCTCTCGAGACCCCTGCTGATGTCTGTTGGCTCCCAGAACGCTTGAGCTGTTCTTCATATCGGCCTCTGTTTATTTCCTACAAAACGTGAGTGATATTGTGCTGTTCAGAGGTACCGGCTCATAACATCTTTTAGGAAATGAAAAATAGTGAGTGTATTATCTGGCTTTATCAGCACTGTGCTGTCGCCTGGCCTTGATCCAACTTATCTCCGTGCTGAGGTCGTGTTTACGATGTTTTCGGGTTACTCTGGGGGAAAATTTATTTCTGATTCTTAAAGAGTTTTACTAGACCATTATATCTAGTAAACTTTGATTAAAAAAAAGCATCTATGAAATTATTGTAGAACAAGATAATAGGATATTTAAAAGTTTGGTTTAAGGGTGTTTCTTTATGAGCACTTTTATGTCCCTGGGATGATTTATTTTTTTATTAAATGATTATTAAATTAATACATAAATTATTAAATCCTGCTAAGCGTTTACTCTTTGAATTCTTGCCCCGGGAACAATCAACACAAGTCGACACCATTACGAATAAAAGTTTGCTAAGAAGTATTTTCAACTACATCACGGCAGTATTTGACTCTGGTACGTGTATCCATCGCAGACGGGCAACATGCCCAGTGCATTATGGGTGTTGAAGTTTTCCTACCTATTTGGCAAAAGGAAAAAATTACAGCCTTTTTTCACTGTATTCTCTAGTCAGGTAGCACCAATTTCAAAAGTAGTTTCTGCTTTCTACTGCATAGACAGTCAAGTTTTATTGAAAGCCCATTTTGCCAGTGGTGAAATACACATTTAAAATGATCTTGAAACGTTTTCATAAGGGCTTCGTTATTAATTTTACTTTTCAAATGCCTTGTGTAGATTTTATTGTTGTACCAAACTTTCGATCTTAAACAGGGTTGTTATTGTCAACTAAAATTAAAACTAAAACTACTTTAATTAATTGAAATTAGTCAGAAATAAAATAAATAGGATTAAATCTAGAAATATAAAAACAGAAATAAAACTATAAACAGAAATAAAATAAAATAAAGCTAAATTGCAATTATTATTTAAAAAAAACATCAAAATTACAGAACAAAACCTTATTAGAACTTAAACTAAATTTAAATTGAAAACTGAAAATACAAAAATGAAATATTAATAAATAATGTAATAGTATATAAACAATACCAAAATAACACTGATTGTGAAATATTAAAATGCATTAAAGAATATGACTTATTAGATTTTAAAGCTTTGCCAGTCTAATCAAAGAGTGTCAGAAATATAAACTATTTCAGTGTTTTATCATGTGAAAATTATTTATATCAGTTATTGTCCACAGTTGATTGTTATTTCCACCTCCACAGTTTTGCTAACAAAGTTTTTTTCAAAGGTTAATACCTTCTTCCAGTAGTTACCAAGGAAACAGCATAGTCAGTGAAGTGCTCGAGATGAAATGAGACATGGGATGCGTCAAGAAAAAGAAAAGAAAAATCAAAGTAAATATAAACTGAAATGAAGATTTTTTTAATAGAATGTCATCTCCAATCAAGCTGCATTTTTGTCAGGTTATGCAAAAGTATGAACATATTATTATAATTGTGTGTATTTAAGATGTATTAAAAAGCTGCGTATGAAATTAGCATTAGCAAGACAAAGTAGTCTGTGATTTTCCAACAAACAAAACAAATTTCCAAACATATCTCCATCATAAGATGAATAGTGAAATATAAGATGTAAGTGGTGGAAATTACATTTGCTTATGCCTGAATTCTCCTGTGATGTCCACCGTTTGATATTGTTAGTAGGTGAAGTAAATAATCGAAGAGCCCCCCCCCCCCCCCCCCCATAGGGCCCAATGTGTGTATCGTTGAAGAAACAGCCTTAAACATAATCCCTGCCACTTACTCTTTCCGACTCCCTCGACTGTTTCGTTTGAACAACAGATAATGCATTTTGCGGTAAATTAATCTTATTGTAATCATTGATGTCATCGCTTTTGTGGAGTCTCGGGACTCACATTGCCGTCTGAAAGATTATCTTGATTTGTCTTACCTCTGCCGGTGTAGTCGCCCGCAGAATCTTTAATTAAAGGAGATGTTCCCAATGCACACAACACACGTTTACTTGATCAATGACTCAAGTGTAAACACATTAAAATGCAGCCAGGAAACACATTTTCACTATCTCACCTGGTATCTATATCTCATTTGTTGTCTTATTGTGTCTCTCGCTCCCTCTCTCTCAGAAACGCTCACAAATAACCAGACATGCTCTGAAGCAAAAATTCTCCAACTGAGAGAGCAAATTTCTTCATGATAATTCTGTCCAGTACAGCATGTCATATTGTAAATGACAGTCATCTATATGATAGCACTTACTGTTGAAATGGAGAAAGATACTTATAACATATAAATAAACTTCATCTTACACTGTAGAAATGATCAGTTGACTTAAATTAAAAAAAGTGAGGAAACCCTCACTGCTTTTTCCTTGAAAAAAATTCTTCATGCCTTAAAATATTTTGAATGTAACTCTACACCCTTGCCTCATTTAGTATATGCGGTTCTATGAATATGCAAATAAGCCCCGCCTCCACTCACTCACACCAGCTCAGAGATCCACTCGTTGACGATCACTCGTTGATCTGATTGGTTATAAGTTAGTTTGTGACGTCAGAAACACCAGCGATTTCAAACCGCAATTTTGAGACTGTCTTTGGTTCACTGCAGGTTTAAAGAGAAAATACTCAACAATAGTGTTGACTTGTGAATTTGCACATGCTTTGTCTGAAAGCATATTAAAAACACCACATAGACATTTAAACAACATTAAAAGCTTGATTTTCACCACAGGGGGACTTTAAGTAAATAAACTTCACGAGTAATTGAAAATGTGGAAATGTCAAGTTCACATAACTTAATTTTTTCAATTACGCATGAAGTTTATTACTTAATAATTTGAAGGCAACAGGTTTCCTATAAGGCTGGGCAGTTTGTTTTGCTGCAATTATAAAACATTGTGAATATCATAATCATTTTAATGTGTTTTTTTATTTGTCAGTTAAGTTTCCTAAAGGCCCTAAATCAAATATATATTTTTAATAAACAGCAATTTAGATATTTTCTCTATAGGTTTGTTAGATTTGTTCATTTTGTGATATAGACAACAATCTAGATTTTGATTTTATTTTAGTCTTTACACTGAACATTTTAAATTGACATTATTACAAATAATGGGTCCTCTGACTGAAAAATAAAAGCCAATATTTTTTGAGAAATGTTTTTAGCTATATATCAGCCCAACTTCATAGCCCTCTTAAAACACACTTCATGATTTGAACTTCAGGACGACATTGGCTTTATAGCAGCAGAGATGCAGTGCTGACAAAGACAAAACAGTGCTGAAACCTTATTGGCCCGCATCCCGATTCAGAAGCTCTGAAGGATGTTGAGGATGAGAACTGCTCACAGATCAGAGAGACGAGATTCAGCAGAGGTTACAGTAGACGTCACCATAATACTGCAATTATATTTGAGATCTGCACAAGCCAAACACACACACACACACACACATGCAACATGTCAAGACGTGAATTTTATTGCATGCCATCTTTACTGCACAGTGAAAATGCGGTAAAAACACACATTAGCATACATGCTCACACAGAGACAATTCACCTCTATAGTTTTGTTTGGTATATTATATACAGAAAACTTAAAAAAAAGGTATATATATATATATATATATATATATATATATATATATATATATATATATAATAATTTTTTCTTACTGTTTATTTGTTGGTAGTTGTATACACAATTAATTTGACTCATCAAGTGCAGGCTTGTCAGTTTGAATAGGAGTGACGCTTGTGACTTTGAGGCAATAAATGTGGCATCTCAGATGTGTGTGTGTGTGTGGTGTCACACGTATCAGACAGGCTCCTCATGCTTCTATCTGTCCTTCACATTAATGTCACGCTGTCATCTCACTGACGGGCCGCAGTGACAGAGAGACAGACAGAGATAGAGAGATAACACAGGTCATCTGTCCATCCCTGTGTGCCGAACAATATGACCGATGCTTTCAGAACTTTTGCCTAGTTGTTTCTGTGCATCTATGATCATGTCACTTTAATTTAACGGAATAAAGCAGAAAAAGGATTGGGTTTTTTTCATGGTCTCCCACAAATGCATGTATATGGCCTGCCTTGTAGGATGACAGGTGAATTAGTTCACGTCTGTTAAGCGATACAAAGATTGATTCTGCTGAAATGCCATCTGACTGAGCTGATGGTTTGAATGATCGTTCACTAATGAGGCAGAGAATCTTTAGAGCGACTGTATGATGAGTAATATTCAATAATACACGCTCTACTGAGAGTCTCTCAGCACAGGACTTCAGCCTACACACTGAAAACCCTTATACTGCACAGATCAGATAAATATACCCTGCTGAAAGAAGCAGCATATGTGGCCATTAGGATGTTGGACTCATATGAGATGCTCCTGTGCTCATCTTGGCTTATTAAAGGAATACAAACAAAAGCTTAAAGAAGCCATTTTATACTCTTTTACTAAGTCTTCTTGATTTTGATTTCGGGCTCTACTAGAATAGGTTTTCATGCTTGAATGTTCAAAAACACATTATTTTCCACATATTTGACATTGTTGCAGCACCTCTTTTCCCAGTCTGTCAGTAACGCTCTTTTTAGTTCTTTTAGTGGTTTTTGCTCTGAATCTCTGATTTAAAAGGCCCTATCATACACCCGGTGCAATGCCAGACGCGACACAAGTGTTTTTCGCTAGTTTCAGCCCGACGCAGTTATCATTTTCACGTCCTGCACCACGTTGTTTAAATAGCAAATGCATTTGTGCCCATCTGTGGTGGTCTGAAAACGGTGTGTTCAGGCGCATTTTGAGGCAACTGAAATAGACATTGACCAACTGCAGTGGCGGGCCATGCATTTCACGCCTAGGCCTTCAAGTGGTGTCCTACCTGAATTAATAACTTTTAATAGTGTAGCAGTGCACAGACTCTAGAGAGAAACGAGTGAGTGAGTTTGGCTTGTGTGTTAGTGTACAGTGGTTCTTTCGTTCCGATTATAAGTTCAGAAATGGAGCCTCCCTTGTCTTGTCCTTCAACGGTTACAACAGTCCCTTGTCAGACGTTACAATAGTATGATTGTTTTTAAAAAAAAAAACGCTCTGACCATCCAATCAGAGGACTTGAAAATGCCGACGTTATTGTACGCCTGCTAGATAGCCCCAATGCAGTCAAATCTGATTGGCTGTGTAAATATAACTGATTATCTGATTGGTTAAAGCAACAGTTTCATTGCCATTCATTTTAAGCTACAGCCGCCCGCACTATTGATTCTGAAGGCCTCAAGGCAGATTTCTTTGGCCATGGCAACACATGATGGCTGAAATTATAAATGGATACAAACTCTAGCATAAACATACACTACTGGAAGCAGCACAAACAAGAGAAATTTAAGATAATGGACAATTGGGAATAATTTAATACTCATTCATGGAAAAAATATATTAAAGTGCAAGTCAGTGATTCTGATAGTGTTAAGGCCAGCAGAGAAGGCCTTGCTGACCCTGATGGCCCACCACTGACCAACTGAAACCTGGTCTCAAGTCAATGGCGCAGTATTTGTTATTTAAAGAGCGCGTTAGTAATATGAGCCTATAGGTGAGTGCACAATATGCGTACACTTTGTCCCGTAGATGATCCGTTTCCTCTCTGGAGACGCGTTCAGTCTTTCCGCTTGCAAAGTCTGCCATGTAAATAGCGAATCCGCCATGGCGCGAGTGCAACTGGCTTTTAAAGGGAATGGGAGATGAGACTCTGATTGGTTTATTGCACTTTACTCCGCAACATACCCATTACATATATTAATTTTACTGTATGAACACACATATGCAGTGAACTGTGGCACAGTGGTGTCTCACCATGTATGAAGACTCCCATGGACACTCTTTCCGTCCTCCTGGTGTTGCTGCAGATGAACTGTGGGAGGGTCAAGCATCGATTGGCCCGTTGAATCTTTCAGCCCAAGCAGGGCTTCGATCTGTATGGATTGTGGGTAGGCTGTGTGGTCGGTGGGACGGGGGGGTCTCTTATCGGCTGGAGAGCTACGGTCTTTTGTGTTTCTGATCATTAATCACGCTGTCACCAGGGTGTCATCCTGTCTGACTGCCACACACACACACACACACACACACACACACACACACACACACACACACACACACACACACACACACACACACACACACACACACACACACAGGTGTTATCCAGCAAAACTTGCGCCAACACTCTCTTTCTCTTTGGCAGAACATTCTCTTTAATTTTTGGCAGACCACACACCTAAGCCTTGTGTAATCACTTCATCTGTCCTTGGAGTGGATCAGATAGTGAACAGAGGAAGCCAACCCACCCTGTTGCAAAATGACATCCCGGAGTGGATGCCACTTAACGCTGTCCACATGAAAAAAATATAGAATATAGGTTCAGACAGTCCTGAAGTGGTAGTGCACCCTAAAGTAAAAAAAAAAGGTAATTTGCATCATTTGCAAATTTTTATGGTGTCTTTATGGAGCTCAAAAGGAGATGTTTAGCAGAATGTCCAAGCTGCACTTTTGCATGCAATGAAGTTGATTGTCAATCTCAAATAAAGAACCATAAAATTACAACAGATTTTGTATGTTCTTGAAAACTTGTAAATGTCAGGAAATTCCAACTGTGTCATGGTCAATAATTACATCTTAAAAGGTCATGAAAAAATGGTGGAAATTTCTACAGTCAGTATACATTTTTCTAGTTCTATAGAGCTTAGTATTTGTCATTAATGAATCAGTTGATTGTTTTACAATGCCAGATATTAGATTAAATAAATACATTTATTGAAATTAAATGAATATATTTTATTATTTTACTTTTTAGTTTTCTGTTCATATTTATTTATTGATTTATTTATTGTTATATATGTTGGAAAATTACATAAATGTATGCGATGGAAAATATCTCCATTAACTGACAGACACCACACAAAATATCACACCTCTCTCTAACAGCGCTAGGCTTTGCAAACTTAAAAAGAAGTGAATGATGTATTTAAAATAAAATGTTTCATCACAAATGTGGCTAGAAAAGTTGTGCTAATTCATTGGTCATAAATTGTATGTTAGCTTTATTTGAGGAAAAGATTGAAATTAAAAGTAGTTTGCTCAAAAACGACCTGAAAGTGAGTAAATGATGACGTGATTTTTCCATTCCTTGCCAAGTCGTTATTCACTGAAAGCTTTTGCCATCCATTCTCCCTTCATGGCCCATGTGAGAATGTCTTTGTTTACACTTGACTTTTCATTTTTGGGGTGAACTACCTCTTTAACAGCAAATTCATCCAACAATTTATAATGTAATTTCTGATGCGGTGAAATAATTATTAGTCAGTCTTTTGCTGAGATGTAATATTCCACTCCTGCGGTCATGTGACCAGAGTATAGTGCTTTAATTGGAACTGTAAGCCAACGTGGCATTTTGTGGCATTTGTGCACTATTTTGTAGGTCTCTGTCTGTGTGTGTGTGTGTGTGTGTGTAGGCCAGCTGCTGAGAGGTAAAGGGCAGCCCGTCTTCAACCTCACGGAGAAAACGCTGACGGTGCATATGTCACAGAGTCAAGGTTACACGTCTGTGCGTGTGCTGGCATCACCTGTTTCTCAAGCAGAGCATTACTTATTTATACCACCTATTTATTTGCCTAATAGGTTTTTATTCCTCTCTGACGACTCAGTGATCGTCTGGAATCCCTCAGAGACACTGAGATCAATAAGTAGACAGAAGACAAAGACAAGGGCCGTGTCGCACATGTCTTAACTCAGCACACATTTGTGTGTGTGTGTGTGTGTGTGTGTGTGTGTGTGTGTGTGTGTGTGTGTGTGTTTGAAAAAACTAGCATTTTTTAAGTGATCGTCATTTATTTTTTATTTTACTCAGATAAATATTTCATTGCTCTCCCATAACTCAGGAGACTTTGAGTCCCCAGTTTTGTTTCTTTTATGCACTGACTTAAAGGGATAGTTCGTCCAAAAGTGAAACCTTTGTTATAATTTACTTACCCGTTCATTCTAAACATGTATGACTTACTTCCTTCTACTAACACAAAAGAAGAATGTATAATAGATGGTATAATAGATGGTATAATAGATGCAGGGTTCTCAAGTCTCACGCATTGGCCGTGAGACACACGCAATTCAACCAGTTCACACGCTCACACGCCACACCGTGTATTTCTCACGCTGAAAAGGCAATGCCAACCAAGTTGTCCTACAAGTTTTATATATAACGTTGTATACGAGGCGCGGGCACACACAGTGAAGTTTCCTGCCGCCAGCACGTATCTCGGCCAGATTGCGTTCGTTAATAGGCAACATAGATGCGCGAACACACGGAAGTTGACGGAACATTCTCGGCCACCGTACGTTCGTTACTAGGTAACCAACAACATCGCGCGAACACACGTGGAGAAGGTAAGTCGGAAGAAAGCTCGTCTAACATTTTTAGGCTAGAACATTTAATATATAGCCCATCGTATACATTATTATTGATGCAGTCAAAAACTCTACAACTATTTTGCAACCAGGCCAGAAGCTTTGGCTCAGTTTGGCTAGCTTACGTTATCTGAAACTAAGGGAAATGTTAGTGGGTATGGGAAGTAATGAAGATGTATTTCTTCATTTTATTTTAAATAAATTTAAATTTATTTATTTTATTTTATTTTAAATTATATATTATACTGTATTAATAGTATTTCTAGTTACATTAAGGCTACATATGTATTAAAGCAGAGTGCTCTGGGTAATATATATCCTGTCATAACCACTGATCTATATAGAATGATGTCATTATATAGATCAGGGGTCATAACATACATTAATCATTGCCATTGCATTTGTATTTTTCAAACACTTACAACACAAAACACATTTCATAACTCTTGTGTACACACACCCACCTTAATAATACTCTAATATGTCATTTGTTCACAATGTCCCACTACACAATAAATCATTATACCGTTTCGACTAGACACATTAAAAAATGCAAAAATATTTGTTTTTCCAAACTGTTTGGAGCAATTTATTATATTTTTGTAATTTTTGTATAACTTATTTGTAATTTTGAAATATAAAATTAAAGAGTATATTTGATGTGATGAATTGCTCTGTCATTTATTAGATTTACCAATTGTTATAATTAGGGCCCAAGCCCTGAAAGGGCGAAGGCCCTATTGTTTTCGGTAGGATTATTATTATTATTATTATTATTATTATTATTATTATTTTGTCAACCTTTCGGCCACTTTTGGGGCCCTTAACATGCTCGAAAACTCTTGAAATTTTGCACACAGGTCAGAACCCGCGGCCATCAGGGCCGGACTGAAGCTGGTACCCGGGCGTGGCAGGGAGGCTCGACAGCGCCCCCTGGAACGGGATCCGAACACTTGTCCATAAATCAGACACGCTTGCATGTAATAATATGAAACTTGGTACACATATAGAACTCATCGGGCCGAACAACTTTCGTCCTCTAAGTTTTACGCCAGCCCAACAGGAAGTCGGCTATTTAGGGTTGTTTGGAAACGCATGCTGTGGAATTTAATGTACTCCTCCTAGGGAATTCATCGATTCGCCTCCAAACTCGGTGTGCATGAAGTCAAGACATTGAGGATGCTAAATTGCGGACGGATTTTTGATATCTCGAATGGTTTGGCCGTGGCGAGGAAACGAATTTATGGCGAAAAAATGAAACAGGAAGTGTGTTATAACTTCTGCATACATTAACTGATCTTGATGAAACTTCAGCAGTGTGTTCGTTGTAAGAGGCCGATCGCACAGATGTGACTATTGTGAGTCAAAGTTATAGCGCCACCAACAGGCAGCAGGAAGTACATCACTATTAAAATGCTTTGAAATCACTGTCTTATTTTTACCAGATTTGCTTCAAACTTTATGTGTACAATGTAGACACACGGCAGATGTAAACCTGTGAAAGGATTATTGATATCTTAGATACTGTTGCCGTGGCAACGCATCAAACTTTAATATTCTTTTTTTATGCTTTTGAGACTCTTAACATACTTGAAATTGCATGAAACTCGACAGGCACATCACATTTATTATCCAGTAGACGTGCAAAGTTTCAGAAACGGGCGTGGTGAGGGGCTCAGTAGCGCCACCTTTAGTCATAAGTGGGGGGGTTAGTTTTATCAACAGCAACAAAACTTGGTATGTGTATTGTTCTCATCAAGACGGACAACTTTCTAATTTACATGAACCATCTCCGACCAACAGGAAGAGAGATATTTTGGTTTGAATGTGGATTTTCTGAAGAATTTTCTCTCCCTCTCTCTGTGTCTGTGTGTGTGTGAGGGGAGGGGGGGATTTGACTATTGCTTTTATATTGTTAATCAAGGTTTCAGGGGCTTTTGGGGTCCTTAACGTGCTCAAAAACTCTTGAAACTTTGCACACAGGTCAGAACCCACGGCCATCAGGGCCGGGCTGAAGCTGGTACCCGGGCGTGGCTGGGGGGCTCAACAGCGCCCCCTTGAACGGGGTTCTAAAACTTGATCCATATATCAAACACGCTCGCATGAATTAATATGAAACTCGGTACACATATAGATCTCATCGGGCCGAACAACTTTACCCCAGTCAAGTTTTACGCCAGCCCAACAGGAAGTCGGCTATTATGGGTTGTTTGGAAAACGCTTGCAGTGGAATGTGAAATACTCCTCCTAGAAAATTCACCGTGTCCCCTTCAAACTCGGTGTGCATGTAGTCAAGACTTTGAGGATGCTAAATTGCGGACGGATTTTTGATATCTCGAACGGTTTGGCTGTGGCGAGGAATCGAATTTATGGCGAGAAAAGAGAAACACGGAAGTGGAATAACTTCTGCATACATTAACTGATCTTGATGAAACTTCAGCAGTGTGTTCGTGGTAAGAGGCCGATCAGATGGATGTAGCTATTGTGAGTCAAAGTTATAGCGCCACCAACTGGCAGCAGGAAGTGTGTCACTTTCAACATGCTTTTGACAAAAGTGGGGGGGTTAGTTTTAACTACAGTAAAGCAAAAACAGTTTGTATATTGATCTCATCAAGCCGGACAACTTTCTAATTTACATTCAATAGCTCTGGCCATCAGGAAGTCAGATATTTTGGTCTGAATGTGAATTTTTTTGCAAAATCAGCCTCTGAATTTTTAGCCACTCCTCTTAAACTATTTATTTTATTCGTACCAAACTTTTTCAACATGATGAAACTACATTAAATATGCTAAATTGTGAATGGATAATAAATATCTCAAACGGTTTTGCTATGGCGAGGGATTAAATAATGTCCAAAAAGGAAATCTTCTAAAAATGTAATTATATACCATTTATTTCTATATAAAAGTATACAAATATCACAACTAAACCCATTTTATTCTGTTTTTGCAATTCAAGAAGAATGAAAAAGTTAAAACAGGCTATTTAGTGCTATTTGGTTCAACAAAAAAAGCAAACATAGGGCTATACTGCCCTCTTGTGTCCAAAAGGACATCAAAATAGTATATAAAACTTTTTACCAGGTAGGCCAATATTGTATTTAAATATACATGTATTAGGTATGTGTCTGAGGATATTTTCCCACCGGTTAATCGACGTGTGACACGAGTGGGTGCTTTTAAATCGCTAATATAATAGTGTAAGAAAAATAATGATAATGTTGCACACACAAATCACACACATGTGGGGAAAAATGATGCTTTTAAACAACACTAAACCGCCATTAGGTGTCGCCAGGCATCCATCTTAATAAGCGAGTCATTGATTCATTCGTTCAAACGATTTGTTCGAATGAGTCGATCATGATTAAGACAGATGTTTATGGATTGATCATTCAATCTTTGAGTCAACCGATTCGTTAAAAATGCTGAGTCGTTCAGTTATGAGAAAACACGTGATGCGTGATGGTTCTGCCGTGATCTTTGTTTAACTATTTTCGCTGCTGAAACAGAACAAAAACAGTCAACATTGCATCTAAAATGTAAGTGACTTAATTGTAACTGTTTATTAACCTGTTGTTTGAAATCTAGGGGTGGGAGAAAAAATGTATTCTTAGATGCATCGCGATGCGGACGTGGACGATTATGAATCGATTCACAAATGTCAAAAAATCGATTCTCTAAAAAAATATTTTTCTAATAACGTAATATTGACGGAAGGCAAAAGGCGGAACTCTAAGCGGACGTGCGTGCAGTCTGTGGCGCGCACACAACAGAGAAGTTTCTTCTGCTCACCAAGGCTGCATATATTTGATTAAAAATACAAACAAAAACAGTAATATTGTAAAATATTATTCCAATTTAAAACAGCTGCTTTCTATTTTAATATATTTTAAACTGTTATTTATTCCTGTGATCAAAGCTGAGTTTTCAGAATCATTACTCCAGTCGTCACTGTCACATGATCCTTCAGAAATTATTCTAATATGATGATTGATACTCAAGAAACATTCATTATTATTTTAAATGTCGAAAACAGTTGTGTACAGTCTTTGATGAATAGAAAGTTCAAAAGAACAGCATTTATCTGAAATCTAAAGCTTTTGTAACGTTAAACACTACCGCTCAAAAGTTTTGGGTTAGTAATAATTAAAATTTTATTTTTTGGGGAAATAAATAAAATAAATCAGTACTTTTATTTATGAAGGATGAGTTAAACTGATCAACAGTTACAGTAAAGACATTTATAATGTTAAAAATATATATATTTGAAATATATGCTGTTCTTTTGAACTTTACATTCATCAAAGCATTTTGAAAAAAAAAATCTGTACACAACTGTTTTCAACATTGAAAATAATAATGAATATTTATTGAGCATCAATCATCATATTAGTATGATTTCTGAAGGATCATGTGACACTGAAGACTGGAGTAATGATGCTGAAAACTCAACTTTGATCACAGAAATGAATTACTATGTAAAATATTTAAAAATTGAAAACAGCTGTTTTAAATTGGAATAATATTTCACAATATTACTGTTTTTGTTTGTATTTTTAATCAATAAATGCAGCCTTGGTGAGCAGAAGAGACTTCTCCTAAAAACATTAAAAATCTTACTGACCCCAAACTTTTGAACAATAATATATATATATATATATATAAATATATATATATATATATGTATGTGTGTGTATGTATGTATGTATGTATATATATATATATATATATATATATATATATATATATATATATATATATATATATATATATATATATATATATATATAGCTGCGAGCAGCGATGGAGGGCCAAAGCCGGCGGTACCGCCACCCCGGTGCCTTTAGGTAACTAAAGGCACCGGGGTTGCGGTGCCACCGGCTTGGGCCCGTAATCGCTGCTCGCAGCTATATTTATATATATATTTTCAATTTGTGCTGGTTAATTATGAACAATGGGTAAAATTGGGGGGCGGGGACAAGTGGGGGCGGGGCTCCATTAGGCTCCTCCCCCAACCACATGTGATCTCACTCCAAGCTTTTGATAAAACTTGAGAACCCTGTAGATGGTATAATGAAAGTCAATGGGGCCCAAAACAACATTGGGTGTGGCTTGTAATCTCATTAATTTAGTATTGGAAGAGTTTGAGAAATGTTCATATTGAGTATCTATTAAAATCTGAGCACACATCTCTTCTGAAGCTCTAGATTAGACCTGGGACAGACTGTAATAATATTTCACAATATTAGTATTTTTACTGTATTTTTGATCAAGTAAATGCAGCCTTGGTGAGCATTTTTAATGATTTTTTTCTTACCAACCCCAAACTTTTGAATGGTAGTGTATTCGAAAACAGACATGGGCCCTTTCTCAAATGACACACTTGATGGATATTTCAGTTATTCCGTAAAGATAACGAGACTCATGAAAACGAGTGTTGTGAAATGTTCAGACATTACTTTGGACCTTAAGACAGTACAACCTATTGAACAGACTGTACATCTATCTCACACAGTCTTGTCTTCATTCGCACAAAAATAAAGATGGCGTCTACCCTAACTACAGTCTATAGCAAGTGTGGGCAACCCTGACCCTCAAGATCCACTTTCCTGCAGAGTTTAGCTCCAACCCTGATAAAGTTCACCCGAGTGTAGCTGTCTATCAATCCTGAAGACCTTGATTAGCTTGTTCATGTATGTTTGATTAGGGCTGGAGCTAAACGTTACAGGAAAGTAGATCTTGAGGGCCAGAGTTGCCTACCCCTGGTCTATAGGGTGTCCTATTCATCATTTTTATGATTCTGAAGGGTGATCATGAGCACCTCCTTTGCAGCCGTTATGGATGCACACTTTTTCACGCTGCAGTGATGCCGACTCCATGGCGAACGACTGCCTGACAGTCTGTGCGGCACCAAAGCGTGAACTTGTAAAGACTTCTGATATGACTTCATCTTATTCTTTATTTAAAACCGTTTTTAATGAGGAAGAAAATCTCATCTGTGTTTTTTTCTTTTCTGTGGGTAACTCATTTACACGTTGATGTGTGAATAGATTCTCCAGACTCTTTCACACTTCTCACTCCGTCACGCTCTTATCACATCTTCATTTCTCCGCTGACAAACGTTTCTCTATCCCAATCTCTGACATCACCATACGAGTCTCCTCTCTTCCCACAGCACTTCTGAGAATTCGGCCCCTTCCGTATTGATTTCCCATCAGTCAGCGGGCCACTTTGGGGTTCGGCCCAAAAGAATAATCCCTGTGTCGAGGGCCAGAATAAGTAGCGAAATTGATGGCAGAGAGAAGGATCGATTGTCTAGCGCTCGCCTTTTGTCCGCGCTCGTCTGTAGATCCCCGTTGCACCAGGAACCCGTAATGAATCCCTGTTCTGAGAATTTCAATACTGATGAAGATGTTTCTGCTGACGGCAGATTTGTCATTCACATGTTCCCTGAGGTCCGCACTGGATGGAATAAATTTTAGGCTTCTGGAATAAATAACCAGCTATTAAGTGTTAAAACATTTCGGGGTGTAATTATCTGTGTTTCTAATTATGATTGTGATATACAAATGCTTATTTGTGTAACTATTTCTTACATTACTATCATAATATGCTTATTTTAAATCAACAAATTTGCATAATGCCAGCCTATGGTCTTCATTCGCTGCCCGCGAAAAATGTCTAATTTGACCCATCCTCAAAAGTTGTAGCCGAGGCTGGAAGAGATTGGTTTGTGTTGTCAACATGTCAAAAAGAAGATGCTATTTTCAGCGATGTAAATCCACTTTGCATGCACTTCCAAAGGATAGAATGGAATCTAGCTGGAAATAATTTTTAAAAACAATGGCATCGGTACTGTTCTTATCACTGTGCATACAAGTGCTGAGGAAGCCTCCGGAGCTGATATTCAGATATGGTAATAGGCGTTTTGTTTCAGACACATGCTGTTAGAGGTAGACCAATCACAACAGACTGGGCCATCTGACCAATCAGAGCAGAGTAGACCAATCACAACAGACTGGGCCATCTGACCAATCAGAGCAAAGTAGACCAATCACAACAGACTGGGCCATCTGACCAATCAGAGCAGAGTAGACCAATCACAACAGACTGGGCCATCTGACCAATCAGAGCAAAGTAGACCAATCACAACAGACTGGGCCATCTGACCAATCAGAGCAGAGTAGACCAATCACAACAGACTGGGCCATCTGACCAATCAGAGCAGAGTAGACCAATCACAACAGACTTGGCCATCTGACCAATCAGAGCAGAGTAGACCAATAACAACAGACTGGGCCATCTGACCAATCAGAGCAGAGTAGACCAGGAAACCTTGAGGTAAAATGTTTACTTTTTCTTTAAACATCTTTTTTTTGGTGATGATCGCTTAACTCTCAGATTTTCTCGCCTCAGGCTTAAAGGGCCATAACTGCCATAGACACTGAGGGACCACCATAATCCTCCGGCCCCATATCTCAGAGTGGTGACATGAATGCAGAAGTGTTCACCCCCTTAAAATGAATAATGACCCCCTAATAATTTAGACAATTCATGCAAAATTTATATTTTACAAATGTTCCTGTGATTTAAAATGTTAATGTAGCTTTTAAATGGAATAATCAAAATACCAAATACAATTGAATTAATAATCATATATTTGCATTTATTTGCATTATTTAAATAAATACGTTTTTAACAGCAAATAAGGCCTATAAACTGTGTTCACCCTCCTGAATCCTAAATTTGCTACAGCACCATCGCTAAAGGAATCAGAAAATATTTAAGGAATATTCAAGGTTAAATACAAGTTAAGCTGTATCGACAGCATCTGTTCCAATTACCACAGAAAAGAAACAAAAATCGTTTCGCAGTAAAACACTTACAATAGAAGTGTACGTTTGCCCCACAGACATTCGTTATCAAGGTGCTTTTTGTACTAGCCAATATTATTTTCATCCTCAAATGCTGTCGATAGAGCTTAACTTGTATTTAACCTAGAATATTCCTCATTTTAATGCTGACGTGGTGTATTTCTCAATTCTCATCATGCCTTACACTATAAGTCCTGTACAATTAGACTTGACAACTAATTTAATCTGGATCCAGTGGGCTGACACAGTCCTTGGACCAAAGCTGACACATGCGATGATTTAACGCCAGCGATCCGCAGGTCCAGACAGACAGGAGGCTTTTAGTGTATTAGCACACATTAGCACGTTCCTCAATGCAGCGTCTTACTTCAGCCCTGAGCTGCCAACAGTACAAATCGTGCAGCGTAGCCCTGAGTTTTTTAAAGCGATTGACCTGTCGATTCAGCAAATCATGGGTGATTTTATTATACCTTACAGGCCTTTCAAACAATGCAGATTCGGATTTGCACCATAGATGAATTAGGCTAGCGCTAGCTGGGGGCTTCAAGAAGACAACCGAACACAGACATTTAAACCAGGTCTCGAAGGTGTCCCGAGACATCTGATAAGACCTTTAGCTCAAAAATAATGATCACCTTAGTTTTAAAGGCGGAGATTTGGAGGGACTTTCTCCATTTTTTAAAAACGAAGTCAATTATTCAGCCTTAAACCGACCGTCTGGCCTGGGTCTTTCAGTTAAGCGTGCGCTCGTACTGATGTCATGGGTATCCAATTAAGCTAGCCGGGGGAGACAGGTGCTCTCTCGCTCCCTTGCTTCCCCATTACGCCGTAAAGAAGTCAGAGAGGAGGACGTCTCAGGTGGACTGACCTCCAGACCTGGCGAGGAAGGGGAACAGTGCTTTCATGAGCCCTGGAGCTCACGTGTACCTGTGGGTTTTGAATTGAGTGTGTGCGAGAGAGAGAGGAAGATTAAGAGAGGGAAAGAAATAGAGAAAAACAAATCACAGGGGGAGGAAAGAGAGAGAGAGAAAAAAGAGGCCAATTCAGTGACTTTAGTTTACCTAGTTTTATATTTATAGGGTGCACACTGAGGCCAGACATTAATCAGTATATTGACATTTACACTGTTATCTTGCCAGTATATGTCAAATATCAGTTGCCACAAATACACTGAAATGTTTTGTTTGTGACTAACGCATTTAAGTACATGAGTGAATCTAAAATATACACGTATACAGGAGTCGCTCACGGTCATATTCATAAGGTCTATAAAAGCTATAAATATAGTAATACATTTGCAGTTTCTTGCATCTAATCATATCTTTATTTGCACACATTTGTTTTCCTTGCAACAATGAACAGAGCGTGAGCTGAGATGTCTGATCTGCAAACAAAGGATTCTTTCTTTGTATGGAGTTCGACATAAAGATTCAAGAAACAGTCTTAAATTTGCTCGAGTTAGCAGTTCGAATCAGATTCACTCAGTGAATCATTCAATGATGAGTTCACGAATGACTCCCTCATTGAGCCGTGAGTCATTTTCCAGTTATGTCCAATTCCAATTCATGAACTGTTACTGTGATGTACTTTGTTGTAGACATTGTACATATGGCAGTGTGTAATTAAGGTACACACAGTGTATTTTTTGCATTATATTAATTCGCTATTTATATATATATATATATATATATATATTAGTGCTGGGCAACGATTAATCGCGATTATCATCCAAAATAAGTTTGTGTTTACACAATATGTGTGTGTGTATTGTGAATAATTATTTTGTGTATATAAATACACATACATGCATGTACATATTTAAGAAAAATGTGCTATTTATATAAAAAATATTTATATTTATATATCAAATAAATGATGTATAAATGTATATATACAGTATATACATGCAAATAATCGTTATTTTCATGAAAGTCCAGCATTGGAGGCTAAAAGCTGTTTGTTTTTTATTGTTCAATATTTGCCGATTAATTGTTGCCTAGCACTAATATATACTATACACTAAATATATATGATTTTGAAAAACATCTAACCTTAAGGAAAAATGAGAAATAATATGAGAAATAAATAGTGATGCTTGCCTTAGCAAACACCATTAAAATACTGAATAAGGTTCTTTTGCCTGTGTCTAACACTACAGCACTGATTATTTTATTATATATTATGCCCAGTGCAACAATAAAACAAGCAATGAAGTGCTTTTATGGCTAATTTAAGGTGTTGTGTACAGCCCTGTTGTTTTGTTAAAGAAACAGAACACATATAAAACCGTTGGCAATCGTAAAACTCTGCAGCTATATTATGCTTTCATAAAAAATAGCGTCTTTGGTCTTAACAGGACCTGTGCACATGGTACATGGAGCATGAAGGGTGCTTGCACACAGAGTTCATCCGTGGCCATAAAGTCATATGACGTGATAAATCCTCCTCTTCCGCAGCATCGCCTACATGCTTACTCAGTGCTTTTGATCTGTCCTTTTCCCTGCTCTCTCTCTCTCACTCTTTGTCTCTCTCTTTCTCCCTGGCTGTCTCCCCATCTGGAAGGATGGCAAACAACGGCCGGACCTCCCCCATCTGTCCCTCTGGCCAGAGTTTGTTGGGTAAACTCAGCACTGACTATGTAAACAGAGGGCAGCACGTCCGATGGTGGACGTCTGTCCAGATGAGCCCAGTGGAGACAGCTGTTGTGTGTTTACTGTTGAGAGTTTTTCCTGCACTGCAGGGGCTTTAGTTTCCAAGCACAGACCCTACACACAAGGACAGGGCTGCAGTGCACACTCTTACTGGACTAGATGCACACACAGAGCCAACAGAGGCAGTATTGTGTGGAATCCAAGGGCAGAACATGTTGAAATATTTATACTTGTATAATATTATTACTTGATACACACACACATATATAGATAGATCAGGCATCTAACAGTAGCTTTCAGGTGGAGAAATTGAATAAAGTAATCAAATGTAAAACAACTTTGCATATAATCTTAACTGTATAAATTAAATAAAGATTAAACATTATAAAAGTCAATCAAGAGCATTGATTTCCTTGTCTTTTGTTGTTTGATTAACATTAAAAACACAGATAGCTGGACTGTTAGGCTGCTGTCACTTTAAGGCATAATGCACAGATCCAGTACACTGATACACATGCGTTGTCTTTGACTGTTTACATTCACTTAATAATATGTTCCTCGCCAAGACAGGCATGTTGACATAGTTCTTGTGTGAATTTTTCCGTTCAAGCGCAAGATTTGAAAAAGAACTCAATGTTTGCGCTGGTTTGCGCGCTTCTGATGAGTGCACACTGAAAATCTTCTCACAGCAAACGCGAGTTCTCTTTCGCGTCTTCTTGCGCTTTTCAATTGACGAGGCTAAAATGAGTTTTGTTTAAAGACAGATAGCAACGTGTGCTGTTCAGGTCTCACCTGCGCTCATGCTCTATCAAGACCCGGGTGATGACGACATAAATGACTGAATGACATATAGACTAGAGCATACGGCACTCGCAATGAACAGTTTAGGGGAGGCCAGAAACCATATCCATCGACAAAGACATACATTAGCCTAACTCTGTCTGTTTTACATGTTATTTTCAACAAACCATATTAACGATGCATATGCATCGTTAGCTTTGAGATGAACTGGGGTGAAAAAATGTGTGCCGAACCCGTGGGTGGAGTTTGATTTATTACAGAGAACAATTACACCCCAGATAGATAGATAGATGGATGGATGGATGGATGGATGGATGGATGGATGGATGGATGGATGGATGGATGGATGGATGGATGGATGGATGGATGGATTGATTGATTGATTGTGACTGAAGAATCCAAAAACAGGCTAAAGGTTTAGAAAATGAGGTGAGGCTTGAGGAAATTATCATAAAGAGTGTTTCTGACCTCGTACCTGCTCAGATAGATACTGAATCTCACACAGACTGATAAAATCAACAGCGACATTCTGTATTCTGTGAACGTGAAGGACAAAAACAGCTATAAATATGGATGCCCAACTCCATCTATCTTTTCTTTTCTTCTCTCTAAGACAAAAAAAAAAATCCTATTCAGCAAGCTGGAGAGTCCAGCCGTGATTAAGCTTCGGCAGAACCATAACCTAGCAATTGTGTCAGACAACTGCGTCCCCGTGATGAGGATCCAGGGTTGCATTAGTAAGAGGATGGCATGTTTGAGGCGACGACACAAAAGGTCCAAAAATTAGATGATTCTTGGAAACCTTCCTTGCACGTCTGGTCCTCTGGACGGTTAGTCAAACCATAACCAAGCAATTCATTAATGAGGACACTGAGAGGAATTGGATTCACGCTTGAGCAAACAGCCAACAAACACAACGACGTTCAGAGTGTACGACGCCGCTGCATTTACATAATTTCGAGTTTAGGTTCGGGAATGGTAATAAAGAGTTATGATAAAAGTGTCATTAGGTCGTCGGGAAACGAGTGTGACGAATCCACAAGCGTGAAGATTAATTCTCTGTCACCTTCCTTGCCACGAATATGCCACGAGACCTAACTTAATGAGTTCAGCTTTTCTACGGATAATATAGTAATATACATCTAGCCATATTGTCTCCCAAAAGACAACATGCTGGCGTTTGTCTTTATTTACAGTATGACCTGCAGTCCCCGATGTCCTCTCATGTTATAGAATATATGATGTTTATGAGCCAGAAGAGATCGATAATTTAGTAGAGAAAGAAATAGTGGTAATAGAAGCTCTGCTGTGAGGAAAATCCTTCAGTGTGATATGTTGATTATTTTTTTATTGTTCCCATATAGTTTCAACAAAAAACAATCATAATGTTGGAAAGAACAGCCAAATGTTCTTTTAAAAGACAAATCCTCCATGTCTAGAGGTACAGCTGGTCTGAAAGTTGAAGTAATTGCAATGTATGTTCTGTGGGGTCTTTCTTACGCAGCTCACTCTTTGCTAGAGGCAAACTTGGTGTCTCATAATAAACCTAATATACTGATTCATGCATCCATATGCTTTAGATACTATTCCTCCAACACCAACATACCAGTGTTTCTTTAACTATAATCATGTTTATGTCCCAAGGGTTGATTTTTCTGTCAAAACTGCTTTAAATTGGTTTATTTTTGTTATATGAAACAACAGGTCACATTAAAAATGCCCTGAAAGCTGCAAGACTGTCGCCAAACGATGTGAGTGGGAGTTAGAAAATTACCAGGTTTTTGGCGTGTTCGCGCCAAAGGAACTAGGAATAATTTTAGTTATAGGAACTCCTTTTGAAGGAACTAATTTAGCTCCTACTTCAGAGTAGGGTCTGAACCAGCACTACAGGTACTACCTGTGACGTTAGGGTACGCTGATTGGCCGAACGCACGCGAAACACCAGCACCCGCCATTTTTTAAAACGCTGTGATTATAGCAGATTATAGCCTATATATTTACTCCAGAAACTAACTCTACGAACATGGAAAACAGTGATAGATGGGCCTCTTAACCTTTACGCTGAGGAGAAAATCCAACGCAACTTTAAGGGGACCAAATGAAATATGATTATGTAATTCTGCTCAGCTAGCAACACTGGTCATCAACCACACGGCATACGCTAATACCTTTTCATATACTGTCTACTTTCTATGTATAACAGTTCTATCTAATAACGTATTAGACAGGACTGTTAGACAGGTCGTAAACTAATGAACATGGAGAATGCGAGCACTGTGTGCTCAGGCTCTGGCGTTCTCAGCGCCGTCAAAATAAAGGTCCGCCGCGCTGTCAAAATAAAAGTCATAACAACAAGCGCGGCTTACGTCACTTCAGAGTTCCTACTGGCGGTGCGAATGCAACCAGGAAAATGTTCCTAAGGAAACCATTAGTTCTCAGGGAACCACCCTGGTGGCTAGTTCCTAGCACTACCAGTTGCGAAAGCACCTAAAGTTTTAATCCTGTCTGGCTAGCGCACGTTCCTTAATGTTTACGCATTAGGTCAGTAGGCGGAGAGAAGGCGTCTTTTGTAGCTGTTCAAACACATTTGACCACGAGCGTCTACACTATGAAAGCAATCCGGTCGAATGCGTGGTCTCTCTTGCAGTGGTTGAAAGTGGACAAGCTCAAACCATTTAAGACCCCATTTACACCTGTATTTAGAGTCATCCACTTGTAATCCAATTGACCAAAATGCATCTTAATTCCAAGTGTCCACAGGGCCAAAAGTGCCCAAAGTTGAATAAATACCCATGTACTGTATGTAATCCTTGAAAGTTTCAAGGATTACATGCGAACAATGCTTCATCAAAAGCTTTCACTGCAACTTTTTGTGGCAGATTACGCTGTATTGTGATTTCTCTGGTTTACACAAGTACTGTAGAATTGTCCTCAGTTTGCAGTCTCAGAAATCTAATGAAACAACAGTGGCAAAAGAACAGCCATAATTCTCTGTAATAACACACATTGCTCCTTCTATAGTTGTGCTGCAAATATCTTCTGGGCAGGGAGCTGTTCCATTCGTCAGAGGAAATGGCCCTAAAGACTATATCCAATGTACATTCAAGTGCAGTTTATTCTTCTTGCAACAGGGACGCAGTGACACTTCCAACATCCAATCCGATTATTAAAATGGCTCCTCAAGCCACTCGTGTGTGGCGTCTTTTTTTTCTTTTTCTCGATTACTGTCGTTTTTCAGGCAGTAGCTCGGTGGCTGATGTCAAAGAATCCATTTTAAAAGCT